>NC_056602.1:17301683-17601683 GCF_018340385.1 Cyprinus carpio | reverse complement strand
TATTGTGAAATATTATTACATATTGTCAGTGGTACGTGATACTTCAGAAATAATTTTTAATAGGTGATTTGGTGCTCGAGACATTTCTTAAAAAGTTGTAAAAAGTGTTGTTTTGTAGAAATCATGATCTGCATTTTTTCAGGATTCTTTGATCAATAGAATGTTCAAAAGAACAGAACTTTGAATTAGAAATCTTGTGTGAATTCTTGTCATGTTTGATCAATTTAATCCATCCTTGCTGAATTAAACAATACATTTATTTCCAAAAAATACAAATCTTCCTGAGCCCAAACTTTTGAATGGTTTTGTACAGTATAAAGCCATTTGAAGGCCATGCCATTTGTTTGTTTTGAAATATTTTTCAGACATAATAAAATGTATTAAAAAAATTGTAAGCAACATACTTCTAAAATATAATGAAATATTTACTATCCATATGGTTTGACAGTGACCATTTAGGGGTGCTCTTACAGTTTTCTTTCAACTGCTTACACACAAAATCTTTACTTTTCACACTATTTCTGAAAGCTAACACTCACCAAACATCAGAACCGCACAACAAATCTGCAAAACCATACTTATTCTCAACCTTGGACTCGGTTTCCAATTTCATAAAACACTTTTTGCAAAACAGAACACACAATTCTCTATGTAACACCAAATTTCTAACAGGAATTAATATTATGGCAAAGGTGTTTGCAAATGTGTGCTTTTGAGATGTGTTTGTGATATTTTGAATGAAGTGCTTCATTTCACAAGAGAGGTGAGGCATTTTGCATTGTGTGTGCAATTCTTGGATTTGTGTGTAAAGTTTTGAAAAAAGAGGCAAAGTTTTGAAAATGTGTGTATGCAGTTGAATAAAAAACTGTAAAAGCATAAAATGTACAAAAAATAAATAAAAATTCTGTCTGCTGCCTTTAACATCACAGAATAGTCATTAACGAAGGGTTTAGACTGTGTGCTCTCTTGTGAGACCATCAGACTATCATCATTTACATTTATGGCTCATGTGATTCCCTCAAAAGCTTCCTTGACCAGACTTAAGTGCCTATGATCAAAGATGGCAAGCAGGCAGGTCTCATGCTTCTGGGGCTCCTGTCCCATTGGATTTCCTTCCACCTGGAATTTTTTCCTGCTGTTCACTTTCTGTACCCGTCCTATGCTGCATATCATTTCCTCTTGAAGTCAAGTCCTCTGGAGAGTCCACTTAGTTAATGCTTCATTAATCAACAAATCTTCCCTTGCTGGTAAGCCCCAGAGTTTAATCCTGGAGTCTATTCTCTCTGCTGCTACATAGTTCAAATTACTGTACTTTTTTGTGTTATTTGTTTTGTGGTGTGTTTAATATGATCTTGTTTCTTTCGTCATTTTTTCCTATTCACATTGAAGTTCATAAGACTTTCCTTATGGCACTCTTTTTATATATAAATATATTGTCATATATTGAAAATCAACTGAAAACTTACATTTTGAAAGTTAAAATGACAGAAATGATTGTGTTAGTTTAAAAGGATGGAAAAAGAGATCATATAACAAAATGATGAAAACATTTTTTACTGTGTGCATAAGCTTATACTGTACACACACCCATGACTCATCCCTCATCACTCTGGTTGTTTACAGCCCAGTGTCTAACCAGATCCAGGCTTCCCACACATCATCTTTCATTGTTCTTCTTTCAGTGCTGCCATGTTCACCCTATGAAAACACAGGCATATGAAGTGATATCCAACCAAAATTCATTTATACGCTTTATATGACAACTAGCTGCATACAGACATCCTGAGTCGTAATCATTTGGTGCTCTACCTGTACCATCACCCTGATAAAGTCACACTGATGTAGTTTTAATTTGATTAATTTATTATTTAAAAAAAAAAACATTTTTGGTTTTGTGTTTATAGTAGAACTAGTAGAAACTAGTAGAAAAATACTGCTTCAGATTAGTTCATTCCCTCATGTTTCTCTCACTCACATTAAGGTTGGAGAGCTCTGCTTTGTTAAATTCCAGTGAAGTTTTTTTTTTTTATATATATATATATATATATATATATATATATATATATATATATATATATATATATATATAGTTTGTGCTGTATGATAATCTTCCTATGATTATTCTCTGTTGAAAACCACTGAAGAGCGGACTAGATGTGACTTTTTTTCAGCAAGTCTCCATCTGACAATCTACTTTTCTTCAAGTAACCAGAGAATCAAGTTTCATTAAGATTGGAATCCCACTGACAAATCCTCAGCATTAGAAGCCAACTGCTGAGAAGGAGTCTGCTCCTCAAATGATAGGAGTCTGTTTCTGACTCTGATTTTTTATTAAATATGTGTTTAGGTGTGGAATAGCAACTTTGTATGGATTTGAATTTTAATTGTGTAAATTAGAATTATTGACAAGTGTTTGTATGGATTTGAATTTTAATTGTGGCATTTTACATAGTTCTGAATTATATATATATATATATATATATATATATATATATATATATATATATATATATATATATATATATATAATTTTTTTTTTTTTTTTTTTTTTTTTATATTTTTGTTGAGTGTTTTTTTTTTTTTACTTTTGATTTTTTATGTTTGGTTTTTTTTTAGACATTAACAGTGGATTTTTTGTTCTGAATTACAAGCCTGTGGGATGGACAAAAATATTTTATCCATCTCTGATAGTCCCAGGTTATATGATCATGCAGGTTGTTTATGCATTAAACTCGTGGCCACAGGAAAAAATGTTTGATAAACCCGTACCCGCAGTAATTGACTGAACACTCGAGCCGTTAACCGACAGCAACACTATAATTCATACCTGACCAGAACCACACATGTATTCTCCTACATGAGGTAGACAAAACTTGTTTATTAAAACTTCTATTCAAATTGTGAATAGCAGGAAAGTAGGCGGTTTTTTAATTGTTGTAGAGGAGGTGCACAAGCGGTGATTATGCGCCGAACTTTTGTTGTCCATTGCTCTTCAAGATAGGGGTTGTCGGGAAGCGGTGCGTTTTATCTTTTTATCATCTTTAACCTATTACGGGGCAAATTATTAACAACCAATGGAGCATTTCACTAAGCTCATGTCGGTGTGTGGAAAACAGGATGATCATTTAAATGTAGCCTAATGGAATTGGATGATCCATCAAAAATTGTTTACAGAGATATAAATAAAGAAATAAATAAAAATACAAGAGCATGCATGTTCAAGTTGGTTTGCCAGGTAAAATGTCATTGTTAACTGTGTCTGATATGAAAACTATGCTAGTCATAGTCCCATGAAATGATAAAGAGCAAATAATACATATACTGAATTTCCGTTATGTTTTGTTTATTTTTAGTAAAATCAAATGTGACCTTGTTGTTTTTTAATTATGGCAATGTCTGCCCCGAGACCGCACAAAACACTGGAACACGCAATTCCAGGATGACATCATCCCCATACGATTATCTCAACAAAATGATCTCATGGCCACGACATATTATCACGCTCCCACGAGTTAATATGTTGTGGCCACGACAAAACTAGCCTAAGTTAACCGAACATGTCCGCTCCAGTCAACTTACTATAAATGCTTGGTTCGACTTTTCGGAGATCATCTACTCTTCCCTGTGGATAACCTCTGACCTACTTTCTGTACAATCTGAATTTCTGCGTATTGAATTTTGAATATTGAATTTCATGTTCCCGAATTTCTTCTTCATCTTGAAAACTTGAAGCTGTATTTTTAAAAACTGGATATTTGCAGTCTAACAATTCAGAACAAAAAATCAGCTGTTTGAAAATACGTCTAAAAAAAAAAATTCAATTGTGTTACATTTCAAATGTTCAATATTCAAGTAAAAAAAAAAAAATTCTAATTCAGAACTATGTTAAATGTCACATAAAATTAATTTTTGTTAAATGACACTTGTCAATAATTCAAGTTTACACGATTAAAAATCAAATAGTTTTGTCATATTATAAGCTCCATAACTTTGCTCTATTTTGGAAGCAAATAATTTCATTGTAGCAGTATGCAGTGTTCAGTTGGTTATCCTTTTTGTTAATGCTAATAAATTTTCAGTTAATACATTTAAAAATCGGTTGATACAATTTAAAATGAAAGACTTCTACAAATATAAGGTGAGAAACACTTTAGGGTGAGAATTGTTTTTTAGAGATATTAGTAGAATTCAAGTTCATGCAAAAATAAAAATTGTTATAATTTACTAACTCTCATGATGTTCCAGACCTGTATGACTTACTTTCTTCTGAAAATGTCTCAGTATTTTGTATTCAGGTCGATCTTTGGACCTAAGCGTTCTTCAAAATATCTAATTTTCTGCTCTGTACAATGTCATGCAGGTTTGGAGTTAAATAAGGGTGAGTAAATGATGACAGAGTTCTCATTTTTCTGCAATTCTGCAATGCTGTTTCAATGCATTTAGCACCTGGTTAAACTAAATTGCAGGCAGTTAGTGAGTAGCAGAGTGATTAAGGGGCTGTTCACATAGAACGTAGTTTTGCATGCAACTAGCTGCTTTTCCAAGGGTTTTTTTTTTATGTGAACATGCTCTAGACAGGCGTCTTTGACCATTGCGCTTGTCTCTTTTGCAGGGTTTTGAGCATGACACTGGATTCTTAAAATGCAACGCTTAAGTTAAAAAGTTCACTGTCACTAGACCTTGCATTTCTTCCATTCCATGACTTTTTTAAATGCAAAAATGCATTCTGTGTGAATGGCCCCTATGACTTTTTGTATGAAACTGATCCATGCAGTCCACCACAACTTTTTAGTGAATTCACCCTTTTCTGTATAGTATTTCTATATATATTTTTTCTCTTTTAAAGTATAAACTTTTCCCTAGAGATTCATCCACCAGTTTTACAATTGTACAGATTATTTCATCAACTTCTCTTCGATTCCTTTACTTGACAGTTTATGCATGCTTCTCCCTGTGTTGTCTTCTTATGAAAGTCTTTGTGGTTTTCCAGAGGAATAATACTCAGCAGGACGTCGCATATAACAGCAGGAATAATGTTTTTCTTTAATATAGGTAAATCAATCAAAGTCTTCTTAAAACTTCCCCGGAAGACTCCCTTGTTTTTTTGTTGTTTTTTTACTTGCACCAGATGGAATATACTTTGGATTTTTGGCTGAACTTTGTCCAATTGACCTCAGTTTTCTCTATATGTCTTTGTCACCAGCTCTTTCACTTGCTTTTCCTATCTCATGTGCGTATACTGTCTTCCTCATTATGTCAGCTGAAGGTTCTCTGGAATTCTGCAGCTTTTATTTCTCTAACCCTTGAGGGCTGTGCTATCAAGAGACCATCCGTATGATTGACAGAAGAGAAAGCTGGAGGTAGCCAAAGCTGTAGACATCCCACTGGCACATTCTCCAAAGCTGGCTAAGCAACAATGGGAAGACTGGGCTGGAAGAAAAGAGAAATAATAAATGGCTGTAAGTTTTACTGGAAACATAGACGGTTCTGGCTCATAATCTGGTTCATCTTGCCGTGACTGTCACACCATTGGGTCAGGTGACAAAGACATAGTATGTGAGAGAGGCTCTTAAGCCCACAGATGTTTTCCATTCCGTTTGGGCAGACTTGTGAATAGTGCCGCACGGCCATCAATGGATCACGTTTAAAGACAAACGGCTTGTATTGATCTATGTCCGAGTGTTTTATGTGATTAGTTTCCCAGTAGTGTTTTTATGGATATGTATCAATGCCGCAGTTTTGTGAACTAAAAGCTTCTGCGCACACATTCCTTCGTTTCCAAGCTAATAGTGTCTGGTGCTGATAGCGTAACACATCGGCCGTTACGTACATCGTACTTGTCTCCCATTTCCCAGCTGTAAGATTTACCATAAATCAGGGAGATAAACTTTTGCATAAAGGCAAGGAAGTAACCCTTTGGAAAAGGAGTTACAAGCACATGGAAACACCTGTGTGTTAAAGAAATGGACCAAAGCGATTGATTTTCATTCGATTGTGGGTTCTCTTGGCCAAGTAAATGGATCATCTCATCTGTAATTCTCATATTTCGGGTATTACACCTCTTATGAGGTCAGATGTGTGGTCTTGATGAGGACTTTAAGAATGGTGTTCCATGAAAATTGCAATTTTGTGGCTTTTATTCCGTATCTGCTAGCTTTGAGGCCATCTATGTGTTCTTTTACTTTTTAAGTTTTTTAAAGCACATTTAAAATGTTTTGTCTTTATCTTTTCGCTGAGGTAACTCTTACATGTACTCTATTCGGTGCCTGATTAGAAATGTTAGAATATAATTTATGTTGTATTTATTCTTAATTACGAATTTTTTATGATTTTTTTTTATTTACATGCATTTTACCATTGCTTGTTTCATTTGGCAAACTAACATCTTGGCTTCCAAGCTTAGCATAGCACTATAACATTGTAGTGGCAAAAAAGCAATTTTCTCCATTCATTCAAAAATAGCGGTTTATTCTGAATAAATGAATTGTAAATTGCAAATACCACATAAAAGTATATATGTTGACTGTGAATGCTAACAGATAATGCTTTCTCAATATTATAAACGTCTTTGATAGTAAAAGCAAGTAACCATCATTGTTTATGGTTGTGATATAACTAAAGACTATTGACTGATTAACAAAAATGGAGACATGCCAACTTTCTGCTTTAATAGGGAATATGCCAAGAAAGAAAAGCATGCTTGTCAAGTCTTAATATAAACTCTCCTCAGTAAGCAGTTTAAGGGACTAGAGTTCAGTATGGAGTAGTTGAGTAGCACCAGGTGCAGGTGGTGGCTTGAGTCCTGGATGTGAAGAGCTTGCATGATGGACAGCTCTGAAGCATCACTTGTAGTCCTCAAACACTTTGTCTTGTCAGTGTCATTTTCTGCAATCATCCCTTAGGCAGAAAACAATCACTGCTTTTAAATGGTTTAAGATGCTCCGCAATTCAGATCCAACTGGCTTGCTTTGTTCATTACACTCTCCCTATTATTTCTATCAAGCTTAGGGAAAGACTGAGGAAAGGGTTTGGAAACTGATCACGAGGATTTGGCTCAAACCTTGGGCCTCCTGTGATGTTTAAACTGTAATGACATTCTAAATTGTCCAACATTAACTGGGGCATCTCCAGTTCCTATCCGTCCCAAATGCTCCTCAGGCCGAGGTTGCTGGGTTGGTTTAGTCAATCTGTGTCAGTTATATATGGGATTTTTGGAGTGCAGACAGGCTTTAACTGTGCAGTTACCAATCACATGGTACGTGTCTTTCTCTCTTCACCTGAGATTGTGCTTATGTCCAGATTTTGAGAGTGGAGTCTGTTCCACGCCAGTGGAGGATTTCAGCATGTTGTCAGTCTGGCACCAGGAGATCACTTTCTCCAGGCTGTCAGCGGAAAACAAATGACTTCTACAGTAGGTGGTAACCAGCAGAGCACATTCCAAAATGCTCCTGTGAGATCTCAGAGTGACCCGATATGTCCAGAGATTGCGTTGTGTGAGTAAACGGGTCATTAAATGGTAAAGCAATATCATGTTTGTTACGTGTTGTGCTCGTCACTCTGGGCCCCTGAAATTAGACCGTAGGTAAATGATGCACCGGCTTTGAAGTGGTTCGGGGTCCTTTCAGGAATATGCTAATCTTCCCCCGTTGATCTTGATTGCATGGGATGTCCTGATATAATACTCATCCGCCTGTGTGCTGCACTGTTTCAGCAACACATTAGCCTGCACTGGGGAAGCTGCTTTGAAACTATATCTTGCCAAGCTACACATAATTTAGAGTAGTTCAAGTACTTTAGTTTGGATGTAATTAATCACAATTAATTGTTGCCCAGCATATATACATTTGCAGAATTATACAGTATATAATATTTCAGTGAGTTTTGGTGAATTATCAGTTGTTTTTTTACACCAAATGAAAAAACTTGAGTTGGTTTACTATAGTAAACAGATTCACTAATATTCATCTGACATTCTGGTGTTACATAGGAGATGAAGGACAATTTACAAGAGTTTGAACTCTTGAAAGATGGCACATGGAATGCAATAAAATGTCACTTTAGAAACAGTGATGTAGAGTTTGGCTGCACTACACCGCTAGTCAATAAAAAGTACTGTTTTTCACTTCTTATATATGTTCGGACACAACATTTTTCTTAGTACTAATTTTGCCAGAAATGTAAAGGAAAAGAAAAAAACTCTTTAGAGCTGATGCTCACAGCTAAGTACTTTCACCCTGGGGCTAATGCTAGTTCATTCCTTTTAGCTCCCAAGAGGGCTGCCCAGCGGTGGGCCTGGCTGTTGTCTTGCTAAGGAGGGCTAACCAGAGGAGAGACTACCTTTCAGTTGCATCAGATGCTTTGTTCTGCTCTGGTGTTTGTTGTGCTAATGGGAAAGGTCCTTGTATTACAGCGTCCATGGCCAGCGCTCACCCTGGTTCATTGCCCAGTCTCCAGCATGTCTACGCCTGGTCTATACCGGGCCATCTGGGTCCCTGGAGCATGAACAGAGTTATCACATTACAGCTCGGCTTCCTGAGACAGGACGGTGGGGTAGGTGGTGGAGAATTTGAGGGTGGCTTGATTCCTGTTCCCCGTAGTGCACTCAGGTGGAGTTATTCAGGTGGAGGCCGGTTAATCCTTTTTTATGTATCAGGTGACACCTGAGAAGGTGAAACAGCCATGTTCCTCTACGATGGATCTTCTCCATCTCTCTCTCTCTCTCTCTCTCACTCAGGTTAATTCTCCTCTCTCTCCTCACTCAGAGGTATTCTCCAAGCCAAGTCAAACCTCAGCATTTGGGCCGGGTTCAGCACCCACCTCCACACAGAAGAGTTTATGGTTGGAATCATCAGCCTGGGCTTTTCCCTCACATTCTCCCTGTCATTAAAAAGCTTTATTGTCTCTGGCCCAGCTAGCCTCACATTTTCCATTCACATCCAAGTGCCGACGTAATTATGCTAATAATTCAGTAAGGTTGTCAGGCAGTGTTCAAACCCAGGAAGATCAGGCAACTCTTCATAAAGACTCAGCCAGCTGTTCATTTTTTTTAATTGAAGGGGACCATACAATTAGATAGTGACAGAGTAATTATGACCTCACAGAGTTTTACTTGACGTCACTAGTGCCTTTTGTTGCTTTGATTAGAAAACATCTGGCAAGAACATATAGGTCTGTCTGTCTATCTGTCTGTCTGTCCGTCCGTCTGTCTATCATATTGACTTCTGATTAAGCTGATAGTAGTATGCCACTATTTGATGGTATTTTATGGGATACACTACTTGGGATACTGATCAGTTTATTGCATTCTCCAAAAATATAATGGCAGAAAATATGATGAGTAATTATAGTCTAACATGACTCGCATCAATAACAGGAACAGCGTAAAAAGCCATAATTTCAGTTTTAGGAAACAAATCATACAATCATATTTGATTGCATGGTTGTATACTTCAGTTTGCATGATTGTAAATTCAGTTGTAATCATCTTTCTTATATGCGCAAAACCAGATCCCTGGCACCTGTCCCAGGTTGGGTCTCCCACTGAATACGAAGACATTTCAGTCGGCCTCCATTAAATCGGAGATGTGTTATGATTTATAAGTGTATGTGCTCTTTTAGACAGTCAAAATATCAATAAATCTTTCCTTTTGAGCAATCTTGGATATTTTTATTTTTTTATATATCTGTGCTGAGTAAAATGTACATTCATGTACATTCATATTTTACAAGTAGTTTTTATATATGTAGAATAATGAAAATCAAGCTCTTCATTTATTATATTAGTGAAATAAGTGAAGAGAAAGAAAGTAACACTGAAACCAGTCTAAAACCTGTAACCTTTATGTGCTTTCAGATGCATGTATTTATTCTGAATGCTGTACCAGAGGCTTTCCTGTGTGTTCTTGCTTGATTTTTCAGGTGTACTGCTTTCCTTTAAGGTCATAATTAACAAATGTTCCCAATTAAAGCTGCCTTTGTTGTTTGGCAACATTAGAAAGGTAATCTCCAAATTACACTGCAATTTGCCTAATATTTCGTGATTAGCTAATGATGGGTAGCTTGCAGATGTGGACATCTGTTTTGATATATTCAGCTGACCTGTGCCACACCAGTTGAAATGTATTATAAATAGAGCTGTCATTGGAAAAAAAAATGGCCAGATTAATTATATGGATATATTGATTAGCTAATCAGATAACTCACAATTAGTTTCTTATAGAAATATTTGCTGAAAAAATGTAAATACGCCATTGTGTCAGATGAGTAATTAATTGAAAATGCATTACAAAAAAGTGGTTTTAGGAGTGTGTGTGTGTGTGTGTGGTGATATAGTGTCTGCCATGTTAAAAGGGATGATTATACAACAAAATGTGTAATGTATAATGTCACATAAAGTAATGTGACACTTGTAAAATATATTTAGATGATCCTAATTTGGGGCCACACTTGACTCGGATGAAAGTGACAGGTCATGCTATAATGAGTAATGGTTATAATGTAACGAGCAGATGAAGAGAGCTGTCATAGATACATCACTAATGAGTGTAATTCGCATTTGCAGTCAGTGTCATCGTGGAGGAGGCATTAAACCACCTGCCCCTGCAGCTGCTGGTCTTTACCCCAGCAACGGTAGCATGTGGTGGTTTATGTGTGTGTGTGCACACTGTCACACAAGACACTAACAGGTGTGTGTGTGTGTGTGTGTATATCAGCAGCTCATTAAAGTAGCATTTTTTTAACACCAGGCATATTTAACATGAAATTAACACCCAGTTAACATAATAACACCTCTGTGTTCACACTTTGACGCTTGTATATCACTTTTTTCACCCTTTCCCTCTCTAGCTGTGAGATTTGTGTATTTATTTCACACCACTACTAGAGCTCTGTTCAAATAAAACCTAGGTAGCTTCTCCGCTGCCTACATGTGTGGCTGCCTTCTAAGACAGCATCCTATCACTCATGGAGCCTCATAAGTGAACAATTAGGAAAGCTCTACACAGAAAGCAAATTCAGCAGACAGTTCAGCATTAGCTTCGTGCATTATACACTAATAAGCTTGAAAATAAATAGAACATGCAAATATTAGGTATAAAATGTAAGTTTATTTATTTACCTTTAAATTGTTTAATTAAATTTTTTTATTAAATTTTATTTTATTTTATTTTAAAAAAACAAAGCATGTCACTATGCATTCTGGGATTGCCTTCCCTAAATAAACCTACTTTTTGGAACAGGCATTATGGAGAGACCAGCGAGGCCATAAAAAGCTCTCACAGAACAGTATATATTTTTATTTGTGTAACATTTGTGAATGGAAGCACACCTTTCTGTTTTTGGCATTCATGGACTGAGCAAGATGTCCACAAAAAGTGCCCCTCCTCCCTCGCTGTAGTTCCAGCAGACCTCTGAGCCTGTCAGCACACTGGAGATTTATCCACCAATGTGAGCCGAGTCAGCAGGGAGTCTCTGTGATCCATTACTAGAACTCTACATAGGGATGCACTCATGCACAGATGCAAATGCACACACAGTGTGAGCATATGTTTGCTTTGGTAGTTGTTGTTGACCGTAGTCTTTGTCGTCAAGGTTTTAAGAGTGTAGGTGCACTCTTTTAGAGTTTACTTGAGATTATGCTGTCAGATTAAATAGCTTTTTTTTAAAAAAAGCAAGTTAGTTTATACAGCAGCCATCTTGGAAAACCATTTTTTAGTCATGCAAGTACATCTTCTGTCTTCATGAATGACTAAATCTGACTGAAACTGTTTAGCTCAAATCAGGCTAAAGAAAGCTGTAATTTTTTAGGTTGGTCGAGCTAGAAGCTATGTTGAGCTAATGAACAAGTGTATTCTAGTAAGAATTGTTTTGAAGACCAAGCAGTGACTTTACTAGTGAGATAATTGGTGCTTTTTAATGAAAGGTGGGATCACGTTGTTCATTACAGCAAGTTGTTTCACTTTAGCTGCAACCAACTTGGTAATTGACAATTATTTTCTACCCTTGTAAAAAAAAGAATTGCACTTACTTGTATTGAATGTTCACTTGTTTTAAAAATACTTTTAATTTACAAGTGTATTAAAACAGTGCAGATAATGTTATATTAATGAAATAAAGCCACTCGGATGTACTCAGAGAATACATCTATGACTATTTCTTAACACACTTTAAAGTACATTTTAAATTATTATGTTTTAATAATCTTTTGTTGTGCTTTAAACAATTACACTTGTGTTGTTGACAACCATACTTAAGCATGTTAAGTACTTGATTATTATTTTAACTGTAGTGTGTTATTTGATAATATATTTTAAGTTAATATATTTTAATGTACTAATTATTACAAATCCATATTAACCATATTTTAAAGACAATACAAGTAATAATGAAATTACATGTAAATATGTACTTAAGAAAAGAAAAACACTCTGAAGTTCAACTAATTGCATTAAAGATACATTTAAACTGTCATACATTTTCCTTTAATTTCAGTTAATAGTTAAATGTGCAAAAAATGTTGTTCACACTGAAGTATATTCTTTTAAAGTTTATTATTATCTGTAATAATTACTATTTTTAAAAGTATGCTAAATTTGACTTTTTCATAAGTGTAGCCAGGCAAGTACAACCCATATTAACTAAATTGCTATCATATATTTAGATCAGGGCTGTTCAAACCTGAAAGTCCACTGTGCAGTTTAGGTCCAACCCTAATTACACAGACCTGAACCAACTGATCATGGTATTCAGATTCAGTAGAAACTTCCAGGCAAGTATGTTGGAGCTGGTTGGAGCTCCGGGAGCAGGTCTGGACAACCCTGATTTAGACTCTTTAGCTCAAATCACATAAATCTGCCGACTAGACTAGACTACGTTCTAGAGTAATGAATCAGGTCTTTTCCATTAAGCTTATTGGAAATGTCTTCACAGACAACCACCAGGCTGAGTGTTGGGATTTCTCCCATTCATTTTTCAGTCATTAATTTACTCTGTCTCCATTTTATTCCACCTCTAATTAAACATACATAAAAAAGGGAGAGAGTTGAACTAATTCTGTGCATTCCTGGAGCACCTTGCACCTCTTTTCAGACTCCATTACTGCCCCAGTCCATTGTTTATTGTGTTCTGTAGTAAAATGATGAAAATATCCCTGGTCTGACTCAAAGGGGGCCATTGTAAGACGAGCATCACTAACTCTGAACCTGTCAACACTTGCCCATATTGTGCTGCTACACTATAATAAAATGTCCTTTGTACAGTAACAAGTCTGTAATCTTCATATATTAGAGGCACACCTTTTACCTGCACACTCCTGAACACACACAGAGCGCTAATAGCAACATGACCGTCTCTTTAATTTCACATTCTTGCTGTATGTTGTATCATAGTTCTCACAAAAGTGAATTAAGGCCAGAATACTGAACTGAAAATTTTTTTTTTTTAAATGTTAGATCAGATTACTATCCATAATTTTTTGTTAGTTAACCTTAAAACTGTATTAAATTAAATAAGGGATCATGTACATTTGCACAAAATTATCTGTCTGTCTGTACCATGGTAACACCACAGTCTGAAATATGCCTCTCTTTGACTTTCTGTTCATGGCTTTGTATCTGCAGGCGCAGAGATTCCTTCAGACCCAAACGTGGTGGCCGCCTCCAGTTGGAACATGTCCAGTGGAGCTGAAAGAGGTGAGTTTTAGCCCAGCTCTGTTAGGCCACTCAGGGACACCATTAAGACTACAGTAATGTGACAGATCGGCAGCGATTGCTGTGTTTTGTCTGGAGATGAATGTTAGTTTTGATTGCCAAAGCAGACAGCATTTCTAGCAGGAACATGTGAGCTATAGGACGGCAGCATTTAGAAAGAGTCTTGTTATGTGTCTTAAGTCATCCCAATTCCTCAGTCTGGGACATTATGCACTAATTTGGGGGTTTCCGTTGTCTTGGTAAACCTAGATCTGTTGTGTCTGTGCTATCATTTTAGATGCAAGTTGGAACAAAAGTCAGGAAAAGATTGTATTTTCCAAAGATTTCACAGTGCCCACATATAATAACCCCATTTAATTTCTCTCTCATGAATGCACATGCACAAATACCTACAAATACATAATATAAGCACTCTGTTCCATTCTTTCCATTCCAAGCCTCTTTTCTGTCATTCTTTTATTTGTCGTTTCATTTAAGTGTTTTTCCTGTCTTGAATAAAACTCAGTAGTAATTAAACTAATAAGAGAATTGGAGTCATTATGTCCGCTATGTGATTTCTCCAAATTGTCCTAATTGCTTTGGGATTAATAATTAAATCTCAGTCAGATTTGTTGCTGGGTGTTTGAACACAGCTGTCAACACAAGAACTTTCTTCTGACTTTGAGGCTTTTCCTTTTGACCAGCAGTTGACTTGTGCTTTAGGTCAGAAAACAGAAAAGGTTTAAAGAAACAAAAGAACTCACAGTAATTCCTTTCTGCTAGATACATATCTTTTTTTGTTATATAGTGGTGTTTCTTCAACTGTATATTAACTAAAGTAAACGATAGATAGATAGATTTTTTCTAGGTTATAATTTTTTTTTTTTATATTGTGGTGTTTACGATCATATTTTTACGCATTTTGCAACTTTTGTCATTTTTTGTGTAATTTTTGAAAATTAGTCTTTCGTTTGGATGTTGTACTTTTTATTTAAGTTTTTTTCATAGGTTTCTTCAAATATAATATGTCTAATACTTTAACATGCTGTTCATGACTTTTTTTCTTTGTTTCTGTCTTTTAGAGGCTTTACAGTGTTAAATTAGATGTCATAGTTTTTATGACATGCATTTCATGAAAGGTAAAAACATCAGCAATTGCAGAACAGGCAACATGATAAATACCACACAGAAACCTTGGCAACAACCCATAATGCTCTAGTATCTTGTCATCAGTCTTTTCTGAAAATCTATCTAGTTCTCTAATGCTTTGAATTGTACATTTTGTTGCATTCACTTGTAGATTCCACATCCAAGAAAGAACATGCACATGCCTTCCTATTTATCTCAGTGGCTCCTTTGAAACTGATGTAGCAGAAATGGTACGATAGACTTGGACATCCATTTCCCTCACACTCCCCTCCAATAACTATCAGCACAGTAAACAAAGAGCCTACTGTCCACACACATCCAGACTGCCAACAAAAGATGCCATTGTCTCGATCCTGCTAACTTTGGATGGTCAAATTACTTCTACAAATCATCTGCCAAACTTTGATAAATAAACAGCTGAATTACATGTATGTGTGGGTTTGTGTGCAGCTTGTTCCTTCTGGCTGAAGTTCCTAACCAGTCACCGCATCCTTACATCATTAAAAGGAAGTGGAAGTGTCCAGAAGATGAGGCTTGTCAGTCAGATGCATTATGGGTCGGAACTGATCCCCCTGTGGTTGGATTCTTCATTCGGTTCCATTTTTTGGAGAGCCATATTTGTATATTGTTGTAAGAGAGCTGATGTTTGGATGGAGGAAATTAAGATGGAGGGATAAAGAAGAGATCCGCCAGGGGAAGGATGGGATCTTTTCCTCCAGCTGTCCTCAGACCAGATATGTCTGGAACGAGAGCAAGAGGGCGGTAGAAAGAGAGGAGGGAAAAGAAAAGGGAGGAGGTGTGAATGGACAAGAGTAAGAATATAAGGGAGTGGAGTAATAGTTGGATGGTGTGTATATTAGTCACTTGTCACCCAGACCTCAGGTATCTCACTGTGGTTTCATATGTTGCAATGGGGACTATAGGAAATGACTGAGGCCCCAAAAATCTGCACAATTAATGTATTTTTTGGTGTGAATTTGCAGTGACTTGCCTTTGCAGCTCTTTCTAATGCAGATGTTGTCTGTTGTTTTAAAATGAGCATTTTTCTCAGGCTTTAATTTTACTTTAAATAACTGAACATAAGAAGAAAATTTCAAATCTACCACCAGATTCCTGGTAACCCTAGATGCAGTTTGCTGAGCACTGCTGTCAGGTGTTGTTCAGACAGCGCTAGGGTTTCTGAAAGGTGAATGGTAGTCAGAGGAATTCAACCCCTACCACTGCAGGACTAATATAGTGGATGTACCTGCACAGCTGTGGGCCCTGTGGCTGTTTACCCTGCCTGTAACCCCGGGGGGCCACACTCATGGCTTCCTCTCAATATACTTTTATTAATTTTCTCGTCAAAGTCACATTCCTTGCACTGCACCAGAGTCTGACCTCCTGTGAGAAGATGCCACTGAATTTGAAGAGAGAGGGAAGGAGAACTATTCCAACAACTATAAATTCAGACTTTGGTTAAGTAATGTGGCATAACATGTCAATCAGAAATTTGTGTTTCCTAGTTTTACCATTACCATATACCTCATAGATTCACAGACAAATTTCATTGCCTTACAGATTTGTATAGTGCACAACAGAACAAAACTCTTTAGGTGGCTGTGAAATATTTATTTATTGTCATTTAAAAACAATTTCTCTATGGGATTTTTTTTTTTTCTTTTGGAACACCACTTTTGCACTGCATTATTTATTCATGTATATATTTTAGTAATTTATTTAGTTTGTAATAGTAATTAGTCACTGCACAATGCCTAGACTCTTTTAATCATGAGCAAGTATATTGACAGATTGTTGGACTCTATGTTTGATATGCTCATAGTAAATCGGTGCTGAGTGAGAGGAAAAGTTTACTTTCACTCTTTGCTTCTTGGCTGCACCAGTAGGGCTTGTCAGAATGCCATCAAGAGCCAAACCGATCATATGACTCCACAGGAAGTCCCAGGGAACTCTACAGAGGTTAAAATTATTTGTATGAAACAACTTTATCTGTCTGTTTTTTGCCAAGATGAACTAATTAGTATTCATAGGCATTTGTACACTAAGTGTACACTTTTTATTTTAACATTTTTGTATGGGTGGACATACACTGAAATGTACAATAATATATTGATAGCATCTAAAACTTAAACCATTTTATGTGTTACTTTAGTATATAAAACCAGAAGTACAACATATGTGTAACAAAGTGTAACATTGTCATTTTTTTGATGTAACATTAATGTGTTTCATTTATTTACTGGTTTATATGTGTGTGTTCGATCACAATCTTTGGTTTGGATGTTAATTTTGGACTGTACATTTCAGCATCTATTCAAATGTATGAAAATGTATTTGTGCTCAAGCCACACGGTACTAATACTGATAAGATCTCATTGTTTTCGCAAACACACACATACCATTGTATATCCACTCTTACCCTAATTCTGGTTGAGGTTCTTCACCACAAAGTGTTTCAACATACGGTCTGTGCAACTTTCCCATAGATCTGAACATTCCCCTCTATGGCTTTACTCAGACCAGAATGGGTCAGATCTGCTCAGCTCACTGCAAGCACTTTTATTTCCCTCCCACCACTTATGAATTATTGGGGGTTGTCATGTTGTTGCTGGCCCCTTATCAAAGTTAGCTGTAGGCCTGGCAAGACAGATTTTCTGGAGACAGAAGTTTCCAGAAGCTTCAAGAGGTTTTGCCGTCCCCTTTGGCAATATCCAGACCGATGAGACAAACTAATGATTTACCACCTAGTGGCAACCGCTAAATATCATGTAAAGAATTCCTAACCGGCAGCTTAGAGGTTTGTTGCACATTGTATGCTCGTATATAGTTACAAATACACACAAACACTCTCGGAAAAACCCTCTCGGAAAAACTTTTGACTTACTACATGTCAAATAATGGCGGTTTAAAGGATTAGTTCTGTCATTATTGCTCACCTTCATTCTGTTGGATTTTTTAACCCTATTCCCTTTGGGTAATTTGAGTAAGTTAGCTTGAATCGACATTTCCAATAACTTTTCTGCCTTGTCCTTTCAGATCACTTTCTAAGGCTGGATGCTCCAATGAATAACATCACTACCTCCCTCGGACAGACAGCTGAGTTACATTGCCACGTTTCAGGGAATCCACCACCCACAGTCCGCTGGCTTAAAAACGATGCCCCTGTGGTCCAGGAACCGCGGCGTGTCTCTTACCGGCCCACTCCGTACGGCTCCCGCCTGAGAATCCGAAACCTAGACACCACAGACACCGGTTACTTTCAGTGTGTGGCTGCCAACACCTATGGCACAGTATCTACCACAGGAATCCTGTTTGTCAAGTTTGGTGAGTGTTTTTGGAGTTTAACAATACCTTGATGATTTCACAATCAAGTGACCAATGACGCATTGCAGAAAAACTTCAGGTCTGTGTGTTCAAACGCATCCCAGGGGGTCATCTTTGCTAGATCAGGAGACTTTAGGGGGTCCTCAGTTATGTTTTTTTTAAAGTATCGACTACATCTCATTTTTTTTTCACTGAAAAACAAATGCAACAAATCGCAGAAAACCAAACATTTGCAAATTGCTGCATTGTGTTAACCCTGTTAAGGGTTAGTTCACCCCAAAATGAAAATTCTGTCATTAATTACTCACCATCATGTTGTTTCAAACCCGTAAGACCTTCAATCATCTTCGGAACACAAATTAAGATATTTTTGATGAAATCCGAGAGCTTTCTGACCCTCCCATAGACAGCATGACAACAATCATGTTCAAGGCCCAGAAAGGTAGTAAGGACATCGTTAAAATAGTCCATGTGATATCAATAGTTCAATCTTAAGTTTATGACGCTACAAGAATGGGGGTTTTTTTGTGCACGTGTCATGGAAGACTGACATGGAAGAAAATAATTGTTGAATCAAGTCATTATAATTGTTTTCATTTCAAACAAAAAGTGTTTATTGTAGCTTCATAAAATGACGGCTGATCCACTGATGTCAAATGGACTATTTTAACAATGTCCTTACTACCTTTCTGGGATTTCATCAAAAATATCTTAATTTGTGTTTTGAAGATAATCAAAGGTTTTATGGGTTTGGAACGACTTGAGGGTGAGTAATTAATGACAGAATTGTCATTTTTGGGTGAACTAACCCTTTTAGGGCGCTCGCACAGGTTGAGAGTTTGCTGGTTCTCATGTTGCTACAAATCTGTATAACTTTCTTTCTTCTGTGGGACATAAAAGAACAGATTTTGGAAAATATCTCTTTCCCTGTGTCTGATTATGTCTACGTCCCCACTATATAGTAGGGCAATAAACAGTATAAGAACTGGGTGTGGGTAGCATTTCCAAATTTGTACTATTCATAACAAACAGTAGGTACAATTTCCAAAGTGTGCATCCAATGCATACTTTACTGTAAGTACCATGACAAAGTAATATTTCTAAATTTCATTCATACTACATATGTTTTTGCTATATAGAGCATACTGTTTACTGGTTATGATGTTCATTCCTCATCGAATCTAGTACCTACTCAGTATGTGTTTTTTGGACACACCTTGTGTTATTTGTTGGTGCTGTTTGAACTCTGTGGACTTTAGTTTTATGAACAAAAATAATTGATATTACAGTCTTTCTCTGGAGAAAAATCTAAGTAGAAGTAGAATTCAGTAAAGATTTCATATTGTCTTAAAATAATGTCTTTGTTATCTAGGAGAAACAGTTTCCAAGTATTATACACCCCATATAATTTTTGACTTGTTGCAAAGCAGTGGTCCCTCTGTTTGGAATGACGACCCTTGAAATGTGCTTATACCCTGAATGCCAAAGAAACTGTGTAGGTCTGATGAGGTCACTGTAGTTATTCTCTATTCCATGCCAAGGAGCCATATTGGCTGCATGTGTTGTGCTTCTTTGTGAGCAATTTGTGCCTAATATGTTGTTAAAAATCTCCACTCTCTCTTTCTTCCAGATCCGGCTCCCACCCCTCTGCCTGGAAGGCCTTCACCGTAAGTCCATTTTCCTTTCCTCTGTGCCGTACCCCATCTAAAATCCTCGATTAAATATAGCAGAGCAAAAGGGGAAAAAACTTGCATAAGCAAATTTTTAATTGCTTCTTCAAGATTTGTCTGGCTAAAGCTTTTCCATTTTATGTGTGAGTGAGTGGATGAGGTAGACCTGCACAGAAAGGAATGCATGCTCTTGTCTGTAAGATAAAATTTGATCAAAAGTGACAATTTACATACCTTTTATTTCGTTGTTACAAAAATATTATATTTTAAATAAATGCTGTTCTTTTGTGTTTCATATTCAGATTATTTAGGATAATGTGATAAGTAATGGATACTGGGAATTTAGTTTTGCCATCACATAAATCAATTACATATAAAAAAAAACAAAAAAACATTTATATTAAATTGCAAAAATACTTCACAAAATTGACATATAATTTATAATTTTATAATGTATAATTAAATTACATATTTTATAATTAAATTAAATTATTTTAATTATTAAATGTAATAATTTTAATTATTAAATTAAATATTGTTTAATTATAAAATATTTAAAAAGTTATAAACTGTTGACAAACTTATTTTCACTGTTGTCAAATTAAAATTTTATATTAGAATTGAGATAATTTGAGATTTACAATGAAAAATGACAATGATAGCTATATTGCAGACCTCATAGTTCTTTTCAGATGTGTATCAGGAACTATTCTTAGATGTGGTAATTAAAGACTGTTCTTTGCATTCTGATTTATAGCTTTACAGTGAGCCTTCCAGAAACTTCAGCAGGTCAATTCTAGGTTAGCAAAGACAAATGAAGATGTTGTCCATATTGCTTGCATGTGTCTTGTTTAAGGCTGTAGGAACTGCAGTATTTGTATGTCTAACTTCATTAAAATCAGCCAGCACCTGTTTGTGCTAAAATGTACAAGCGGCCTCACCACGTGTTTCTGTTTCAACCCACTCAGATTACAGACAGTGCATTAATACACTGCCTTCATGTTTCTCTTTTAATCTTAACATATTTCCATGCTGCAGGCTTCAACACCTACTGTAACCACTTAGCATGGGGGCGTACATTTATTATAGCATTTTTTTTTTTAGATCCCAGTAATACATTCAATTTAGTGCTATAGTTTTTGCCCTCACTAGCACCTTCTCATATTGTGTAGTAAGTTGACCCACTGTTAGAAGTAAACAGTCGCGTGGTTTTTATTTACAGAACTGATGCAAATCTCAAAGTGGTGCAGATTTCATTTCTAAGCTTTGTGGATTGTCTCCATCCAAATCAAAGACTGAACCCCTGACCGTTTGACGTGACTGGCCGTGCTCCAAATCACATTAATATTGATTAAAGTCCACAAACCCGTCTGTGTGCCTCTAAGCCTCGTACAGACGACAGCACAGCTCGTTTTGGACTAGCTGCCGTCATTGCACTGAGGTGCACAGAGATCCCTTTGAGCCATATGTTGGCCTGTTGGTAACCATTAGTGTCATCATCAAATAAAGTCATCATGTCAGCTTCCATCAAGAGGAAAAGGGTCAGTATGCTGTCTGTTTTTTTTACACTCTTTCTCCTTTATGTGCCTCCTTTTTTTCTTGATACGTATGGAAGTGTCAGCCTCGTCTTGGTGAGCAGCACCTGGTAAAGAGAGTGTGGGGAGAGGGTGTCCCTTGTGAGGTGTTGTGTCTGGGACTCTAATAAAACTCTTCCTTTAATGAACTCCAAAGCAGAAGTGTGTTTGCAAGCCTGGAGTCAGTGCATAGACTGAGAGCTGAACTGGCCACAGCTGGTCTTAAATTGGCCTTGTAGTGGGGAAGAGAGGAAATATGAGAGAAGGTTTGGAGAGGTATTGATGTCTAAAGAGCAAAAGGTCAATGAATGGCAGGGTAAGGGATGAGGCACAAAAAATAAAGAATGAGGTGACATTCATAGATCAACAGCATGGAAGCTTGTTTTTGTCCATTCTGAGAAATAAGCTAGGTTTTACCATTTTGAAAACTAGTGGTTTAGTGCTGGGAATATTAGCCTGATTAAATATCCCTCACTTACAATTGTGACTTTTTTCTCATATTTGCAATTTATGTAGCACTAATGCAAGTATATTTTTTTGTAATTGCAACATATTTTACACTTGTGGCTTTATTTCTCATATTTGCAACTTCATGTCTCACAAATGCAACTTTATTTATTGGAATTTGCAACTTAATTTTTATGTATTGTGATTTTATATTTTGCAATTGTGACTTTATTTCTCATATTTGCGACTTTATGTAGCACTAATGTGACTATATTTCTGGTAATTGCGATGTTATATCTTACAAATGTGACTATTTCTCATATTTGCGAATTTATATTTTACAATTGCTACTTTAGTTGTTGTAATTGTAACTTAATTTTTACATAACTGCAACATAGCTTACAGTTGTGACTTTATATATCATATTTGCAACTTTATATCTCACAAATGCAACTTTATTTACTGGAAGTAATTTTGACTATTTTACAATTATGACTTTATTTCTCATATTCGCAACTTTATTTCTTGTAATTGCTACTTATTTTTTATGTAATTGCAACTTTATACTTTTCACAATTTTTACTATTGCTGTAATTGCAACTTTATATCTCACAATTTTGACTTAATTATTCCATAAATGCAACTTATTTTATTTCTCAGAATTGTGACGTATCATATATATATATAACTTTTTTAAATTGTAACTTTAAATCTCACAACTTTGAATTATTATTATTATTATTATTATTATTTGTAAATGCAGCTTATCTCACAATTGTGACTGTTTCTCATAACTGTTTTTTTTCTGTGACTTTATATCTCAAAATTGTGACTTTCATTCAATGAAAAAAACTGTTATTTCATATTTCAAAATATCCTCTTCCGTGTTCCACAGAGGAAAGAAAGTCACACAGGTCTTGAATAACATGATGATGAGTAAATGATGACAGAATTTTCATTTTAGGGTGAACTATCCCTTTAAAAATTTGACCATAATGGAGTCCCATGAGCCCTTTGTGACACAGGAGGTTGTTTGTTTGATGAGGGCGGATTTGGCTTTGATTCAGTGATGTGAGGTTAACTGTGCTTTATCTTTTGAAAGCGGAAGGGCTTGAATAAAGTGAGCTGGTCTCAAAACAGCAGGTAGGGGCAGTGTCTACATACAGTCCCCTGTTGTGTCTAGCGCGTCTCAGATGCTCACCACAGCTGCACATCATGATTGCTCACACTGAAGACCTTATTCATAGACTTTTTAATAAATGCAATATGTTTTCTTGCCCCTTTTTACTGCCTCTCACTTTTAACATTGCCCTTTTTATGGGGACCACCTGGAAAGGAGGTAATCGAACACCATGGATGAGGAATGGGCATGAACCTTAAAAGAAGAAACAATAGTCACTGTTGTTCTGGCCCAAATGTCAGCCATCCTGTAGGGGAGAGGGGTCTCAGCATCACACCTCTTTCGCCATTCTCTCACTCATTGATGCTATTGATGTTTTTGGGAAGCACGGAAGGAAGAATTTAATAGGCAAGAACAGATTTTTAAGTGAGATAAATGACTCATCAAGCAACATTTCCTGTGCTTCATTGAAGCATCCCACAAAAAAAAACATTCATAGCTTAGGATTTACTGGTATTTCCTAGAAAAGTAGTTCTCAAAAAGGAATAGTTCACATAAAAAAAAAATTAAAAAAATGATGTACAGTCATGTTGTTCCAAACACATAAAAAAAATTATCTTTGGAACACAAATTGAGGTATTTTTGATGAAATCCGAGAGCTTTTTGACCCTGCATAGACAGCAACACAACTACCACGTTCAAGCCCCAGAAAGGTAGTGAGGACATCATTAAAATAGTCCATGTGACATCAGTGGTTTAACTGTAATGTTATGAAGCAACAAGAGTACATTTTGGGGTGTTTTTCTACCAATTTCTACCATTTCTGATTCTCATTTTTGTCTGCCATCACTAACATCTTTCAGAATCAGCTGTTACATAAAGAGCTGCAGAGGTTATCCTTATCAAAATATCATTAATGTACTGTTAATAGACATGATTTCATTACTGTGATTTTAACATGAAGAGACAGCTTAATGTACACAATGCAGTTGTGCTGCTGGTCTCCCATGAATTGTCAGCAGAATTCTTTAATAGCAGGCGTTTGAACCGTATACGGCCTCACATTTCTACAAGGTTGTTTATAAAATCCCCCTTTACTCTGTTTGACAAGATTAATACTACCATCACTGGGTTGTCAAGCCTGTTAAAGTTTTCCCAGCTGTTTGAAAGGGAAACTTTTTCTCAAATAAAATAGCATTTAAAAACGAGATATTCAGCTTTTTTACGATTGCTGTTTAAACTGGCCTGCTGAATGGTGGATCAAACTGATCTTAACAAACTCCAGACCATTGTTCGCTCAAGGCTGGGCTATTGGGGTATGGGAGCTAGAGATATCCCAGAAGCCTCAGCATTGTCTGAAGGAGCACATCCTTATGGGGCCCTGTACTGCTTTTAAGTAACAACTACAGTAATACTTCTGAAAGATATTCAAGTGCTTCAGTTTTAGAAAGCTCCCCGTTTAAACAAGGATTTAATAAAGGGCTCTCATAACTTCTTTGATTGATCTTAAAGCCTAGATGTGATTTATTTGATTCTTACAGTAAATCTTTTGAAGATGTATTTGGTCATTCAGAACTGTGTCACTGTGGTGTGTTGTTATGGACAGTAATTTAATTGTAAAGTTAGGAAAGTAAGTAGCAGCTTGTTTGTGTAGTGCTTTGAATTATAGATCTTGTAGAAGCAGCTCAGATTTACTGCAAGTTCATGGGCTTTCATGTTTTTTTTCCCCCATCACAGACATTTTTATACTAATGGAACATATTACCCTTAGAACTTGTCACTATATATCTATGAAAGTCAGTTTTCCACCTCAGAGTAAAAAAGTATTGCAAACGTGACTTTATTTTTCAAAAATAGTTCTCAAACTTTTAAGGTCATGTATCACCTCTGGTCAAATCTGACCATGTTCCTCATTATTCTGACTTTATCTAAATTGTGACTTTGTTTCTGATAACTGCAGTTTCATTTCTTGTAATTACGACAGCTTATCTAACAAATGCGGCTTAATTTTTCTATAATTGGGAAATTTATATCTCACAATTGCATACAACTTGATTCCTTATAATGGTGACTTTAAATCATATGACTGTGATTTTATATCTGACCATTGTGACTTTATATCTCACTGTGTGACTTTATTTCCTATTTTGTAATGTTTAACTTTTAATTACCCGATTCATTTTTTTTGTGACGCTAAAATGGGCTTCCATATACATATATACAGTACAGTCTGTTAAATATAACTAGGATTTTATGATCCCCACTATAATATATTTAGTGTTAATGCTTTTTTCCCCCACAACATTTTTGCTCAACATTTATTCCATTGTGTACAATTTATCTGCTAACCTGACCAAAGATGCACTTGTTGTTGTAGCTTCAAAATAGGTTATAATAACTGCAGAAAACTATAGCTCACCATGCAAGCAGATACAGGCTCGGTCAAGATCTAAATCTCTAGCTTGTTATGGAGCTCTTTTAACTAAGTGTTGATTGACTGAAGATTGGAGCTTTAATATGAGTCTCTTGGTATACGACCTTTGACCTGGTATGCTCTATGGCGGAGGTGCAGTCTGTAACTTGATCCTGACCTTTCGTCAAAACTTCTTTTCCAGTCTCAGGGCAAGCAGCGCGGGTCAGCATACCTCCCCCAGCACCCCATATGACGCCATATTAACCTCTACCACTCAATTACATCAGCAGACCACACCACCCTGCCATAGACAGCCTGTTTATCTTTATTTTAATGGTCCGTTAATATATGCCAGCTGATATTAGGTCATCACAGACAAAAATATTTGCATTTCAGTAAACCATAGCAAGGGTATGTGGAGGTTGGTTCTTATAACTTATAAAAGTATAATTTAGAATTTCTTTTTTGCACTGTGGTATACATTTATATTTATGATATATAAATATAACTATGTGTGTATGTTTCATAATCATTTTAAAAGAAAAAAAAAATGCTTATAATCAAAGAATACAATTATAGTTTTATCATGTTTTCTATCTCTGAATTAATAAATGAGGCATTTTGAACTAGGGATTTATGGTATTTTATACTTTTATGATATATTATGTATTCAGAGTATCCCCAGTCCCTCTCTCTCCCTCTCTCTCTCTCTCTCGCCGTCTTCTTCCTTTCCTTTTTCTATTGACTCTGTGCCCTGCACCCTCTCCTCATGTTTTTCCATGAACAAAGTCTGGCAGCCAAAGCCTTCTGATTTTTTCCATTTGAGCTACAGCGGACGCACGTTTGGATACACAACTGTAAATATGAATGAAAGCTTAGAAACGCGTTCTTTCTCTCTTCTTTTCACTGAGGGAATAAGTTATGTCTTATTCCCATTACTTTTAGAGGGACATGGGGCCAGTAAATTTGCTTTTATTGGGAGAGCATGAACTTTATTCCCAGAGCCCCTCTCAAACGGATAACCCCTTACCTGCAGCGCAAGTTCCTTTCAGTTTTAATGCTTTTTACAGCTTTGGATATGCTAAAGTTATGAATATCTTAGTGAAGATAGTTTAATGATATATATAATGTATAATGATTTGTTCTGTTGATATGGACAGAGATAAATAGGTCATGTTTAAGGAAAGCAGAGACAGTTGTGTACAGTGAGCTTATTTATTGATGTTCCCGAGGCTTATGTGGAGTTCCTATGTTTTCCTACACCTGGAAGTAAGCTGTGAGTAATGCATAATTACTCAAGGTTCCCCACTCTCTATAAAAACACACCGGCTGTGTTAAACATGCATGTTCTTGTCATTTAAATAGCTGTGTTTGCATTATGATCTATACACTTTGGCTTTGTAAATCAGAAGGTGTGACAAATCGCAAGCACATATCAAAACATGGTGGAGAAGCTTTCTTGGATAAAGGTTGCTCTTTACTCTGCTTAGTGATTATATGATTCATGTTGTCAGTTTAGTATTGCTGTGCCAATCCTTTGAGCCAACACTGATTACAGCATGAACTTCAGACGATTTTTTTGGCAGACAAATGTAGATTCACGTAGCGCGCAATAACATATGAAGTAAATAACAGTGGTGTCAGGATTCAGTTTTATAACTTTCACACAAGCAGATGCATACACACCCACATCTATTCAAACACTTACACACACACTGAGTGTGAAATCAGAGTTGTGACTCTTCAGCAAAAACCCTGTCTTATTCACTACGCATCACAGATTGACCATTTAAGTACTTACCGTAACTTAATGCAATTTAAAGGAATAGTTCACCCAAAAAGTGAATATTACTATGGAGTGATATTTTGGCCAAAAGTGATGGTTTAAAGTTTAAATGCCTTAATGATGGATTTGTTTATTTAAACAAGCAGCTTTTCACTTTACAAGACATGAATTGATCTAAAGTAGTTATGTGGATTATTGAGATGTTTTTTAATCAGCTGTTTAAACTCTAATTCTGACGGCACCCATTCACTTCAGAGGACCATTGGTGAGCAAGTGATGTAATGCTAAATTTCTGCAAATCTGTTCTGATGAAGGAACAAACTCATCTACATCTGGGATGGCCTGAGAGCGGGTACATTTTCAGTTAAGTTTTATTTTGGTTAGAATTTTTGCTTTTAATTAAAGTCTTTGTGTAAATGTAATAAAATTTTGATATTTCATTTAAAATGTTTGTAAATTAATAGTTGTGCTATTATCACCCATGGAAATAATGTTGTAAAAATAATTTTATTTAAGAGAGTGTTTACAAATTTTATATTGATCATGATGGAAGTAATTCATTAAAGGAAGCAGAGCAACATTAACTTTGATGAATATTGTGGTAACCTGCTATATTTTTCACAATTAATCAGCACATGATGGAGAACTACGGCATGTAAATTGTGTTTAGCACTAATTTTGTGGGTGTGTTTGCACCGTTACCTAGTTAGCATAATTCCTTTAGTGTTTGGGATGCTGACACAACGCAGACAAGCGTGTGCAAATAAACAATGCTATCAGCTGGCACAAATTTAGTCTTTGTTTACTCCACCTAATTACTTGTTTTGTGACACCTCGGCTGGTCAGTTCTGTTTGTTATTGAATGATCAGTACACATTGTGGTTCAGTGAATAGAAAAACAAACATGGAATATTTTTCTCCATGTATGTTGTCACCTTTCGTCCTAATGGGCTCCTAACAGCTTGACCTTTCTGCCCTCTTTTGTTTAGCAAGCCACTCAACTGCACATAGTATAAGCAAAACATCTGTGGGGGTTTTAATACACCCATACAGCCAATCTCTAGATTATTTGTTTCAGCGAGAGCAGTTGCACCCAGTGGACCGGGACCTTTAAATTGAGAAATCGGAGACCGAGGCTCAGCGTTGCTCACAGGGGATGTGATGTGGTCAGATGGAGTGCGGAGTGAAGAGAAGGGGCGGATGATCTTTTGGGTTCCTAAAGCATAGATCATAGATTCAATTACACATCTAATCAGGCTTCTGATGGATATAGAGCTGTCAGGATACCAACAAAGCACCAGTGACATTTCATAATGCTTGATGCTCAATTTTGATACAACACAAAAAAAAAAAAAAAACTAATGCGTCATTTATTTGAGCACATACTATTTAAGTTAAATATAAAATAAATAAATAAGCCAGTGACATTCCATGGTTCTTGATGCAAAATTTTGATATTTATATATATATATATATTTTTGTCTGCTTACTGTACATTCATTTCATATGACTGGCTTTTTTATATCAATACATTGTCAAAACAAGCATTTAGATTTTTTTAATCTATGCTCAGATCATGTGTCTAGTCTTTTACTATAGTTTGCATGCCCCATTTCTCTGTTTCTGGGAGATCTCAGGGGTCACAGGGTTGTGTCCTTTGCTTCTGTAATAGAGGCTGCCATTGTGGTAGTGTAACATGAGGACCCTTTCCTCTTTTTCTTTGTGACTCCTAATGAGAGTCCCTTGGTGGCTGTCTTTCCCTTCCTCCCGAGATGCAGTCACGGACCACAGGCCCCCCTGTTTCAGGGACAAACCAGTCGACTGTTACCCATATCCCCCCCCATTGTTAAATATACTGCCATTGACCCAGGTCAAACATTAGCTGAGGAGTAAACATGACTGTGAATTGTATCCTCTCTTTTTCAGAAATCCTTCCCAAGGTTTTAAGTCTAGTCCCCATTATACAAGATTTTATGTGTCTTACATCTGGCATACAGAAGAGTTTTAAAAAACCTCAAAGATTGTGTGTGTGCAGATCCATAGCAAATGAAACGGTCTATTTTACAGATCCAGGCAGACTGCCCGTCTTCACAAACTCTACTCTGGAATGCCCTCTTACTTACAGTAACAACAAAGTTAAGATGTTTTGGAAAGTGTTTCATCAAAACAGCAATGATAATATGGACATTAACATTCATAGTGCATGAAATGGCATGCTCACAGTCACTGAGAAGTGATATCATTGACCATTGTTGCTTTCATGGTACACAAAGTATCTGAGATGAAAATATTGAGTGTTAGAGACTCCAGAGGTGCATGTAGTAATTTTATATGAGCACATAAAATATGACATGAATTTGGACGAGATCAGAACCTCTAAGTACATGCATCACCGTTGAACCCATAAAATGTTAAAAAGAGGTGATCTAAGACACGAGTTTAGGAGGGATCCAAACAGTCTTTGCATGTTTAGAGATAATGAGTTTGTTTCTTCATCAGAACAGTTTTTAAGAAATTTAACAGTGCTTGTCTGCAGTGAATGGGTGCCGTCAGAAAGAGAGTCCAAACAGCTGATAAAAGCATCACAATAATCCACACGACTCTAATCCATCGATTAATGTTTTGTGAAGCAGAAAACTGTGTTTTAAGTTTAAAAAGTTCAAACTCACATTGTAACAGCACCCCTTTGCTGCAGAAGATTCACTAAATTTCTCCAAATCTGTTCTGATGAAGAAACAAACTTATCTACATCTTAGATGGATAAAATTCAGTGCACTTTCATTACTTTTCTACAAACTTTCCAGTATTTTTTTTAAGCATTTCATAAAGATAAATCCGAAATTCCATTTGTTTGTCAGTAAACTATCTTTGTAGTGTACAGTTTTTTTCTAGAGTACCAAAGTCCCTCAGTGGACAGACTGATGACATCAAGCTGACTTGTGGACCAGTTTTACTCTACTTTAAGATCTTAATAATTTCCATGATGTTTCCAGAACTGGAAATCACATGTTTTCCATGATCATGGGAGCCCTTCAAGTGTGAGCTTATCTATAATTAGTTTTCTTAATGTAGGCCAGTGAGTCTCTTGATCTTATAATGGAATAAGTGGAAATATCGGTTCATAAAATCAGTCGTCAGCAATCAGATCTGCTTATTTCAAAATCACATTTCGGCACAGCATGACTTTGAGTTTCCAAACAGAGTATCTCACTGTCCATACTGATCAACCTTTCTGCTGCTTAACCCGTTTTTAAGTCGACCAACGAATGACACAAGAGAAAAAAAAAGTGTAGGAAACATCTTAAGGAGGTGTTTTTGACTTCTTAATGGATGGAGGAGGAGGGAGAGTGGCTAAAAAGATGGAGGAGGCTTCAGCCCAGGCAGATTGGAGATTGTTTCCGGATGGGAATATCTTGATACATTTATTAGACTCCAGGGCATGTGCAATAACACCGATGACACAAATCCATTCTCCTTACTGTTGCACTGACATCTTCATGAGCTTAGCTTCTTAACAAGGCTCTTGTAAATCACAACTTTGTTTGGGCCAAAATATTAATTTTAGGGCATCTGGCTGACCTCACTTAACATGCATCAAACTGAGGTTTGATTGTGAAATAGCTGAGTTCCCGACCAGGACAACAGGCAAAGATCTTCTCCTGTTGTTTGGATTTTTTTTTTTTTTTTTTTTTTTTCTAACATCTTCAAATCATATCTTGTGGAATTTTCCTATATAAATCAATCAATCAATCCACTTTAGTACAAAATGTTTAATATATGAATTAAGAAATTATACTTTCCTCTGTGGTCTCAAAATGTTGGGTCCCTTTGTACAATTGTTTCTGGATGGCTTTTGTTAGTTGCTACACACTTTTCAAGAATAGGACACCCTGAAGTATCAAACATCCATCTTGGTAATGTTTAATGTGCATCTCTGTCAGGATGATTTCTCTGCTACTCAGCTCACATGGGAGCATTTTTAGACTCCTCGCTCCTTCCTGTCTCAACTCAATAGGTTTAACAGGAGAGTTTGAGGATCCTGCAGGAATTCCAAAATATCATGTTTTGTGTGTGTTTCTCTTGTTCTCTTCCCATGTTACATCACTGTCACAGGTCAATTAACACAGTTTGTGTTGCTTCCAGCAGTGATGAGTAAAGAAATGCTCTGGACTTCCTTCTGTTTAGACAAACCACGCTCTTCGTAAGAAACACAAACACACGCTGATGAACTGGGGCGTGCTCATGTATATGTGCGTGTCTAAGACAGCAGGAGAGAATGAGAGAATGTAAGGGAAAGAGAAAGTTTAAAAAATAATAAAACAATATCATGCAAAAATAGGTTATAGTTCTCCACAACAAATGTTTCTTCTTGTCATTTAGCTTTCTGTGGGTGGCCACAGTTACCAATGCATTCTCCTCTGACGCACATGCTGGAGAGCTGTGAAACTTTTCCAGTGTCTGTCACTGTGTCGGATTCTTGTGCTGGCCTCAATTTTAGATGGAACTGTTTTGCATAATACACTGAACAAAATTATAGACGCAACACTTTTGTTTTTGCCCCCATATTTTATGAGCTGAGCTCAAAGATCTAAGACTTTTTTTATGTACACAAAGGCCTATTTCTCTCAAATAATAATCCATCCGCCTCACAGGTGTGGAATATCAAGATGCTGATTAGACAGCATGATTATCGCACAGGTGTGCCTTATGCTGTGCTCAAGTCCTCCTGGGAAGTTCATACTTAAGAGTTGACAAGTCGTAATTACGAAGTCGGGTGCGTTCAAGTCAGTTTAGTCGGCACAAGATGGCGGTGTATCTTCTTTTAATAAATTACAAGAAACTACAACAGGGTTTGTTAACTCTGCTTATAGAAAATGAAGAGCAAAGAATTTGCATCAGGTGTGTTTTGCGTGTTTAATTTTTTAAAAATAATTTGTGAAGCCACTTTAATCTGTATCGCATAAAAACTTATTAATTGTTATATTTCAATCCTGTCTATGAATTTCAACTAAAAAGTTACCGTCAACAACAGACGTTGCATCCATCGATCCATTGATTCTGTCATGTTTCTCATTGACACGCCCCCAACTCGGAAACTTGGGAATTTAAGAAAATTTGGGGTTTAAGAATTTTAATTACGACATTGTGTTGGCGTTCATGTGCGTTTAACTCGTAAATACGATGTATCCGACATGACTTGAACGCACCATTAGGCTGGCCACAATAAAGTTTTTAGGGAGCGTGCAATTGTCATGCCGACTGCAGAAGTGTCCTCCAGAGCTGTTGCCCGTGAACTGAATGTTCATTTCTCTACCATAAGCCGTCTCCAAAGGCGTTTCAGAGAATTTGGCAGTACATCCAACTGGCCTCACAACCGCAGACCACGTGTAACCACACCAGCCCAGGACCTCCACATCCAGCATCTGGACCTCCAAGATCGTCTGAGACCAGCCACCAGGACAGCTGCTGCAACAATCAGTTTGCATAAGCAAAGAATTTCTGCACAAACTGTCAGAAACCGTCTCAGGGAAGCTCATCTGCATGCTCGTCGTCATCATCATGGTCTTGACCTGACTGCAGTTCGTTGTCATAACTGACTTGAGTGGGCAAATGTTCACATTCGATGGTGTCTGGCACTTTGCAGAGGTGTTCTCTTCATGGATGAATCCCGGATTTCACTGTACAGGGCAGATGGCAGACAGCATATATGGCGTCGTGTGGGTGAGCGGTTTGCTGATGTCAACGCTATGGATCGAGTGGCCCATGGTGGCGGTGGGGTTATAGTATGGGCAGGCGTATGTTATGGACCACGAACATGGGTGCGTTTTATTGATGGCATTTTGAGTGCACAGAGATACCGTGACGAGATCATGAGGCCCATTGTTGTGCCATTCATCCACGACCATCACCTCATGTTGCAGCATGATAATGCATGCCCCATGTACACAATCTGGATCTGGATCTGGATCTGTACACAATTCCTGAAAGCTGAAAACATCCCAGTTCTTGCATGGCTAGCATACTCACCAGACCTGTCACCCATTGAGCATGTTTGGGATGCTCTGGATCGGCGTATACAACAGCGTGTTTCAGTTCCTGTCAATATCCAGCAACTTCGCACAGCCATTGAAGAGGAGTGGACTAACATTCCACAGGCCACAATCAATAACTTGATCAACTCTATGCAAAGGACATGTGTTGCACTGCGTGAGGCAAATGGTGGTCATACCAGATACTGACTGGTTTTCGGACCCCCCAATACAGTAAAACTGCACATTTTAGAGTGTCCTTATATTGTGGCCAGCCTTGGGCACACTTGTGCAATAATCATGCTGTCTAATCAGCATCTTAATATGCCACACCTGTGAGGTGGATGGATTATCTCAGCAAAGGAGAAGTGCTCACTAACAGATTTAGACAGATTTGTGAACAATATTTGAGAGAAATAGGCCTTTTGTGTACATAGAAAAAGTCTTAGATCTTTGGGTTCAGCTCATGAAAAATGGGGGCAAAAACAAAAGTGTTGCATTTATAATTTTGTTCAGTGTACTTGACAGGACACATTTTTAACTTAACTTTTTTGCCCTCACAAACAGAACTGTAGGGTTAGCATGGGGATGCTGTCAGATTGTCATGCCATGGTTCTTTGATATATTCCATTGTACAACTTAAATATGTAAACTACACTACCATTCAAAAGTTTGGGGTCGGTAAGATTTTTAGGAAATTAATGCTTTTATTCAGCAAGGATGCATTAAATAGATCAAAATTGAAAGTAAACATTATTTTTAAAAAATCTGTTTTAAATAAAGATGTTCTTTCTATTCATCAAAGAATACTAAAAAATGCATCAAGGTTTCCACACAAAAAAATATAAAGCAGAAAAGCTGTTTTCATCTGTGATCATTTAAAAAGTGTACTGAGCACCAAATCAGCATATTAGAGTGATTTCTGAAGGATTATGTAATACTAATGACATTAAAAGTCTTATTTCAAAAACATTAAAATATCTTACCAACCCCAGAGTTTGCACAGTGTTGTAAATATATAGACTATAGACTAACTGACACACATAAATTTACTTAAGAATTTATAAAAGCCAGTTTTATTTGATTTCCAAGCTGATAGCTGCACCCTACTGCAGCATTAAGTCATTTCGCAAAAATGTTATGTATTACTGTTTAAAACATTTATAGAATAATATATATGACCGTAGAATCATTCCTATTCTTCTAGTATTTTAAAGAATAGCAGTCACTTTACAGTATATAGAGTAACTCAGTCAAAAAACAAAGTTAGTATTCTATTCTAAACATGTCCAGATTGAGTGCTAATGTCTGGATTGACATTTGCTCCTCAGACACTGCTTTGACTTTTGACCTCTGACCTCTTTCACACACCTGCTTTTCATTTACACCAACCATTTTAATTGATTCCGAATTTTTCACATTTTGTCTGTTTATTTGAACTGTTCATAACCTGATCATTTTATCTCACACGTTATTAAGTCAAATTGTTTTGGTTTACCGCATTGCAAATCACTGGAGTCCAGCAGTGACTCAGATTTTGCTTTTTTTCTCTTAGAGTATATATATATGGCATACATTTTGCGAGAACCACCCCGTTCATATGGTTTAAATTACAGGGTATGACACGCAGACACAGAACAAAACGTCTTTTTGATTATTTTTATGATATGTTGAATGCTTTAAATGATATATCCAGGTCTGTATTATATTCCATTTGAATGTACTTTTCATATGTTGGATTTGCATTGTATAGGCTGATTAAATATGCCAGGTTTGTTCTGTGGGGTTGCAGCTGTGTGTATGTGTGTGAAACAGTGGCACTTACTGCCCTCTAGAGCTAAAGTTAAAATTACAACATTGCATGAATTCCCTGAATGCCAAAAAAGAAACTGTGATAAAAGCCAATGTACTTGGGGGATCTGGGCTGCATATTGTTATTAAGGCCTGCTAAGCTAATTTACCATAATTAACATGCATATTTCACATTTATTTTGTTTTAAGGATGATTTTGATGAGGAAGGTTTCTGCCAGCCGTACAGAGGGATCGCGTGTGCTCGCTTCATAGGAAACAGGAGTATCTTCGTGGACTCGCTGCAGATGCAAGGCGAGATTGAGACCCAAATCACAGGTGGCCTTTTAAAAAAACATTCGCTTCTCAGTCCTTACAATAGACGTGTCAAAACAACTGTTTTGTACATACTTCAACTGAAATGCAGCTGATAAAATCAGTCTGAAGCCTTAGATAAGAGAGCTTTTGCCAGCTAGGCTGTGTTTCAGACATGGTATTCTTTGAATTGCTATATAGAAACCAAGCCATGTGAATATAGTAATTATAAGACCGTCTTATATATCTGCCATGGTATTACAATCTGATACCAGAACCAGAGAGAAAAGTTATGTAGTCTGAGAGAGTTTAAAGGTTTTTTTAAAGCTGAATCTTGCTATCATACACATATGGGCTGGACTAAGCCTTTTTTTGTTTTCTCTGAGAAGGTTCCAGTTGTAGCCATTTTAGATCACACAGGCATTCACTGTGGTTTCCTCTCAAGAGTGAGCAGTCAATTTGTTTTTGAATCACTCAGCTTCTTGCGAAACCACAACAATTCACCAGAACTTTGTTTCTTTGTTGTGTGTGTGTAAGATGTAATTTCACTAGACTGTAACGTAGCTTGTTGGAATCCACAGTGGCTTATTTTTGATTTAAAATCTGAAAGAATCCCCTTTATGAAGGCTTGTTTCTGGGGTTTTTTTTCAGCGGCGTTCACCATGATTGGCACCTCCAATCACCTGTCAGATCGCTGCTCCCAATTTGCTATCCCGTCCCTGTGCCATTTTGCCTTCCCGACATGTGACCGCAGCTCTGGCATGGACAAACCGCGGGACTTGTGCAAGGACGAGTGTGAGATTCTGGAGAACGACCTGTGTAAGACAGAGTACATCATCGCTCGCTCCAACCCCCTCATCCTCAAGCGCCTCAAACTGCCCAACTGTGAAGACCTGGCCGCTTCAGACAGTCCTGCGGCTGCCAACTGTATGAGAATAGGCATCCCAATAGCTGAGACCATAAATAAAAGTATGTGTTTTGTGTAATTATTAAAAAAGACTTGTCAAAATAATATTTTATTGAAATTCTAAATTAATTCTCTTTCATTTTAGGCCACAAATGTTATAACAACAGCGGTTCGGATTATCGCGGGACAGTCAGCGTGACTAAATCTGGTCGTCAGTGTCAGCCGTGGAACTCGCAGTATCCCCACAGCCACACCTTCCTGGCCATGCGTTACCCAGAGCTCAACGGGGGACATTCCTACTGTCGCAACCCCGGAAACAAGCACGACGCTCCCTGGTGCTTCACCCTAGATGAGGGTGTGCGCATGGAGCTCTGCGACATTCCTCCATGTGGTGAGATGCACTGCTCATATTGACATAGGCTGTGTTCAGAATAGCATGCTACACTCAGAATATTTCCTAAATATACAGTATGCATACTTTGTGTTATATGTGGGGTTATTTATGCACAGAACACCGGTAAGATCTAACGAAATTGTTAAAATGCTGTATCCCACAAAGCATTATTTATAGGCCTAAGCTAATATAGTATTTATTAAAAATTTTGAATTAGATTTTTTTTTTGATGTATTTAATATAGCTCAATTAACTTTTAGTTTAGTTTTTATTACAGTAATTTACCAAGGCAACATTTCTAATTTTTATTTAAAAAAAAACTTTGGTTAAGTTTTCAAATTTTCTAATAATGTTTTATTTGGGCTTTATTTTAATTACTAAAAATATTTTTCTTGTTTTAGTTTTATTCAACAGTAAAAATGCAAAGCAACTGACTTGACCTTCTATTTCAAGTGTGAAGAGAGCAATAAATATGAACAATAATATGAGCTACAATTTTACTTTTTTTTTTTAACCAATTATTTCATGGACTGCAAAAAGTTAAAATATGCTTACACAAAATTTTGTTAAAAATGCACCTCAGAAATATATTTCTGAGATGATAAATGTGCACCACTCTCTGTTCAAACATGCATGTAATAAGGTCAAGTGCATGATTACATAATATCCCATTTTAAAAACTAGTATGCAGTGTACAGTATATCTTTAGTATGCTTGTATTCTGTTCGGAACATAACCAAACTTGGGTAATCTTTGAAAGATTGACTGATTAGCACTGCCTTAGCTTGAGTGCAAATGTTGTTATAACAGACTTTTTTGTATGGTTTTAGTTTATATATTTGTATACTGATTGTCCACAGATTTGCCCAAGCATGGCAGCAGCAGTATGGGGATCCTATACATCCTGGTACCAAGCGTTACTATACCGCTGGCCATTGCCCTGCTGTTCTTCTTCATCTGTGTGTGCCGAAACAACCAGAAAGCCTCACGTCCACCAGCCCCACGTCAGCCCAAACCAGTACGCGGCCAGAACGTGGAGATGTCCATGCTCACGGCATACAAACCAAAGGTAAGATGTTATCACTAACAGATCATAACCAACTATGAAAGTGCATCTACACCACAGTGTATCCACGGATTCCAGCACAAAACCTGCATCTTATTCTCTTATTACCCAAAGGTGCTAAATGTGCTTTAACATTTAAGTAGTTTCTGATTGGCCTACTTAAGTGAATCAGGTGCTAAAACAACACATTTTGTCCATTGGAGTTGCTGGGCATTCTCATAAGGTTTGAATTAGTGTGCATTCCTGAGTTAAGGGCACTGCACAAACAGGAGGCAAAACGACAGGATGAGCATATGGAGTCAATCTCTTCCAGGCCTGGAGAGGAATCTAAATATAATCATATTGTTATCATTTGGATCATTCAAAGCAGATTCAAATGAGATTTTCGCTACAAAATTGTTTTTCCTTCTTTTTCATCTTGGTTGCTGGTTAGAGAGACATTTTTACAAACAAATATTTTGATGAGATGATGGTAGTTCCATTTAGTTCCAGTATTAATCAGACCTTTTGACACACTGAAGCGCTGTTTGTATCTGTAACACATTGAGACCTCTCATCTACAAAGTTTAGACTAAGGTCATACAAAGGTCAGCATTCACTCAAGTAATATCCAAAACAGGGATGAGACATGTTTAGCCTCAGGCAGAGTTGACGCTAACACAAAACATCTGCTTCTTTCAAAGAAAGAGACTCCTATCTTTTATTTGATGCTGTTTATTTCTCCACTGAATGTAGCTGTGACCTTTTGGCAAACCTTTTATTTCCTGTTTTATGAGTCTTGTCTATACCAGTCACACAACATCATGCATGTTAATTACAGCTATATCATGCATATAGTGGATAAAACCATACAGAGACATAGTGACTGTCATGTAAGTGGTAAGACAGCTTCTGCGAAGTACATAAATGTACACAACAGCAAGAATATTTTAAGAGTAAACAGAGGTTTTATGCATTTCTGTGGTCAGTGGTTGAGGTTGTAGCATGTCTTGTTTTTCAGCAACACAGTAAAAGATTAAAAACAAAGCTACAACAGTTGACAACAGTTTCTTCATGGATTAAAACTTACAAAAAAGTGCATGACATGTTAATACCATACCTTTTCTCTCAAATTGTTTAATAATTTAAACAATAATAACTTGATCACAGATCATTTACTACATTATTGCCTGATATCTGCAATAACAAATTTGCCAGCCCAGCCTTACTCTTCTATTTCTTTCTCTTCTGTAGAGCAAAACCAAAGAACTTCCTCTGTCTGCAGTGCGCTTCATGGAGGAGTTGGGCGAGAGCAACTTTGGTAAGATCTACAAAGGCCACCTGTACCTGCCAGGCATGGAGCAAGCTCAGCTAGTGGCCATAAAAACACTGAAGGACATCTCAAGTGCACAACATTGGGGCGATTTCCAGCAGGAAGCCTCTGTCCTGGCAGAACTTCATCATCCCAATGTGGTTTGTCTCCTGGGTGTCGTAACCCAAGAGCAGCCCGTCTGCATGCTCTTCGAGTTCCTAGCCCAAGGAGACCTCCACGAGTTCCTCATCATGCGCTCTCCCCACTCAGATGTGGGCTGCAGTAGCGACGAAGATGGTACCATCAAGTCCAGCCTCGATCATGGAGACTTCCTTCACCTGGCCATTCAAGTCGCAGCTGGGATGGAGTACCTCGCAAGCCACTTTTACGTCCACAAAGACCTTGCGGCAAGAAACATCCTGGTTGGTGAGCAACTTCACATCAAGATCTCTGATCTTGGCTTTTCAAGAGAAATCTACGCTTCAGATTATTACAGAGTCCAACCCAAAATGCTCGTTCCTATTCGCTGGATGCCACCAGAAGCCATCATTTACGGGAAGTACACAACAGACTCTGACATTTGGGCATTTGGTGTGGTTCTGTGGGAGATCTTCAGCTTTGGCCTGCAGCCCTATTACGGTTTCAGCAACCAGGAAGTGATGGAGATGGTGCGGAAGAGGCAGCTGCTGCCCTGCCCAGAGGATTGCCCTCCTCGCGTGTACGCACTGATGACCGAGTGCTGGCAGGAGGGACCCGCTCGTCGGCCGAGATTCAAAGACATCCACGCCCGACTACGTGCTTGGGAGGGTCTTTCCTCTCACGCCAGCTCCAGCACACCATCCGGAGGCAACGCCACCACCCAGACTACCTCTCTGAGCGCCAGCCCCGTCAGCAACCTCAGCAGCCCGCGCTACGCCGGATACATCTACGGAGCTCCGCAGAGCCTCCAACCGGGACAAATTGCGGGCTTCATGGCAGCACCGATGCCTCAAAACCAGCGTTTTATACCTGTAAATGGCTACCCTATCCCAACAGGCTATGCTTCCTTCCCTGCAGCCCATTTCGCCGCAACTCAGGGCCCTCCACAGGTGGTGCAGCACTGCCCTCCTCCGAAGAGCCGGTCGCCCAGCAGCGCCAGCGGCTCAACCAGCACGGGTCATGTGACCAGCGTCCCCTCCACAGGCTCCAATCATGACGCCAATACGCCTTTGCTTTCTCATTGTGTCACTCTGACGCCCATGACAGCATTGCCGGGCGGCACAATGCAAGTGTTTGGACATATGGCACAGAAGGCCATGCAAATAGACCCGAGTCAGGCTGCGCTGCTGGCTGACACTAACAGACTGATATACAGTGAATCCATCATTACTGCCGATTTGTGAATACATGCTTTGTCCTGTATATTGATTTATTGAATTATTGATATTTTAATGTTTTTTTTTTCTTCCTTGTAAATATGTAATAGCCTGAAAAAAATGCAAAAGTTTATATTTTAATGTTGTTTTATAAATGTGTCTTAAAGGGATAGTTCACCCAAAAATGAAAATTCTGTCATGAATTACTCACCCTCATGTCGTTCCAAACCCGTAAGACCTTAGTTTATCTTCAGAACACAAATTAAGATATTTTTGATGAAATCTGAGAGCTTTCTGACCCTGCATAGACAGCAAGAGAACTATACCACTGATGTCACATGGACTATTTTAACAATGTCTTTACTACCTTTCTGGCCCTTGAACATGTCAACATGTCAGTTGCTGTCTATGAAGGGTCAGAAAGCTCTCGGATTTCATTAAAAATATCTTAATTTGTGTTCCAATGATATACAAAAGTCTTATGGGTTTGGAACAACATGAGAGTGAGTAAGTAATGACAGAATTTTAATTTTTGGGTGAACTACCCTTTAAAAGGAACTTGTATATTCACATATTCTCTGTGAAGTTCATGCCACTTTTTTCGACTTAGTATGACTAAATGTGGCCTTAAAATGTCCTTTTTCCAACCAGAACTTTGAAATCATGCCCTTTCACGATTATTTTCAACAGAGCTGTGGGTTTATCATCAGTTTTGTCTGCTTTTTCACTTATTGACGACTTCCTGAAAGGTTTCAGAATGTCTTGGTTTCTGTCCCATCATTACATTTTGCCGAAGTTCCCAAATTAAGGGTATAGTTTTGCAAATATCAATCACTGATGCCTTAATATCAGAAAAATGTTGCTTTAATTATGGTCACCGTATGTGCCTGCATTTTGTTATGAAGTCAGGCATTTGTACATGTGGTAGAGAATGTGTTCTGTGACATTCTTCTGTTAATTGAAATCATTTCAATACACGAGACACCTGGGCTGCGTTTGCTGTAAGCCAGTGATTTCTCAGGCAACATTTGTGTTTCTAAGAGACAGGCTTTTGAAGTGGCAACGGTGTAGCTGCAACAAAATAGTGAGAATTTTGGTGCTAACCAAGCAAATATTTAAACATCTTAGTATTTATTTCTTGCTAGGAATTAAAGAGATAGTTCACCCAAAAATTAGCATTTTATCAACATTTACTCATTTTGTATTCGGCAGAAGAAAACGAATCCAGGTTTGGAGCAATTTGAGGGTGTGTGAATTACAAAAAAAAAAAGGGTGAATCCCTTTAGGTCAAAAGCTGTCAGAATTGGGCAGAAACCTACATTTATACACAAACTGACTGCTAACTTTCAGATGATTTTTTTTTTTTTTTTTTCAATTGTCATGGAATCGCATACATAGAATAGTGGGATAAATCAATGAAGAAATCTAAGATGATAGGATGTGACACAATCATTGGATTCAGATTGGATTCAGTATTTTTGCCTTCTTACCTCCAGTCATTATACAGCATTTTTTCAGCTTTCGGACAAAGCCCGGATTATGCATATAATTTTTTGACTAATGAGTACAAGGCCTGTAACCAAAATTCAGGCAACCAGAAAACATTCTTGTTATTTTTATATTCTATAAATGCCTAAACCCAGAGCATGCATTAATATTTTAAACTGTCAAGATAACATTTAATTTGTCTAAATGAGTCGTCAATTTTTCACATCACTGTTTGGCAAAGCATATGTGAAATCTGTCCTAAAACTGACGGAGAACTTTTTCTACAATAAACTCCTCACTACCTATAGAATGTAATGCTTAAAAATTCCTCTAGAGGTCAGTGTCACTCTGCGACTCTGATTGAATGAAGTTCTTTATGTTTGTCTCATGTTAATACTGTATGTGCTTGCGATTTTCTGCTTTCATTTGATGTTTGTTACCTTTATTCTTTGTAACTTGTTTAATCTCTTACAATTTCCCAAAAACAGAGATTAAACAAATAATTTTAGTAAGCAGCTGTTTGTCATGTTCATTCTCATTTTGGTTTGTTGCTATGCAACTGTTTAATTCAAGACACCCTTTTCCTGTGTGGAAGACAATCAAGAATTTATCTTTTATGCAGGGTACAGTGTTTGTGAAGACATGATTGCTTGTGACCTATGAAATGCCTTTTGGACAATCTCCTGATGCGTCATGACATTTCATGAACAGATGTTTTGCATGATAAACTGATGTGTAGATCAATGGTTTATTTTTATATGATTTGTCACACAATTTTACATCAATATTGCAGTCTTATTATTGTACGTCTGAACATACAGTGTGTTGACATTATAAAAGCCACTTAAAGAAACAGCTTGGTTTAATGTCATTTCTTTTTCAAGTGTTCTATTATGATCTCATGTCAGTGTACATCATTAATATATTCCAAAAGTTCTGTTATTGTTTTTATCTATAATAATTAAGTTAACTGCTCTTTTATTATATGCCACAAACAGACCTCAAATTAGCATTAAAATCAGGGTTATTGCAGAGTGTTTCACATATGCCACCAGAAGAGGGCAATGTAGTGTTAGTTTAATTTCAAACATCAGGATCCCTTACGAAAATTAACCATGGTTTTATTATAGCCTAGTAAAAGTGAAGTAACCATGTTTTTTGGCGAAATTTAACCCCAGTTTTACTACTAATACCATGATTAAACTATAGCTGTTGGTATACCGTGGTTTAAATATAGTGAGCATGTTTTTTTGGCTTCATTTGTAGTAAAACTGTGGTTCATTTCATAAGGGATATTCTGGGGATGAGCTCACTGACTGTAGGATACTTGTCTTATTTTATATACTTGTTTTGACTATACTTGTAAGGACCAAATGTCCTCACATTGTGAAATACTTTTGACAAGCCACTAGTGAGGACATTTTACTGCTGGTCTTCACTATTATAAAAGGCTTATAAATCAGCCAAAAGATGTTTTTATTTAAGTCTAGTGTTCTCTGTGTGTGTGTGTGTGTGTGTGTGTGTGTGTGTGTGTGTGTTTTTGTGTGTGTGTGTGTGTGTGTGTGTGTGTGTACACCTGTTTTTCTATCCTGATGGGGACTTAAACCTGAATACACACAGACTCATGGGGACTTGTGTCACTGTGGGGACCTAAATTGAGACAAGCTTATAAATCATACAGAATGAGTTTTTTGAGAATGTAAAAATGCTGAAAGTTTCCTGTAAGGGGTAGGTTTAGGTGTAGGATTGGTTTGTGGCGATCGAAATTACAATTTGTACAGTAGAAAAAATTATTAGGTCTATATAGAGAGTCCCCACAAGCATAGTAAACCAGACATGTGTGTGTGAGAGAGAGAGAGAGAGAGAGCCCTCTGTATCCAGAAGTTAGTTAAACTTGACAAAATCTCCCCAAACCTCCTTTCGGGGATGTACTCATTTGTAAACATGGTAAACAAAGATAAAATAAGGTTATAATATCTACAGGTGCATCTCAATAAATTAGAATGTCGTGGAAAAGTTCATTTATTTCAGTAATTCAACTCAAATTGTGAAACTTGTGTATTAAATTCAGTGCACACAGACTGAAGTAGTTTAAGTCTTTGGTTCTTTTAATTGTGATGATTTTGGCTCACATTTAACAAAAACCCACCAATTCACTATCTCAACAAATTAGAATATGGTGACATGCCAATCAGCTAATCAACTCAAAACACCTGCAAAGGTCTCCTGAGCCTTCAAAATGGTCTCTCAGTTTGGTTCACTAGGAAACACAATCATGGGGAAGACTGCTGATCTGACAGTTGTCCAGAAGACAATCATTGACACCCTTCAAAAGGAGGGTAAGCCACAAAAATTCATTGCCAAAGAAGCTGGCTGTTCACAGAGTGCTGTATCCAAGCATGTTAACAGAAAGTTGAGTGGAAGGAAAAAGTGTGGAAGAAAAAGATGCACAACCAACCGAGAGAACCACAGCTTTATGAGGATTGTCAAGCAAAATCGATTCAAGAATTTGAGTGAGCTTCACAAGGAATGGACTAAGGCTGGGGTCAAGGCATCAAGAGCCACCACACACGCAGGAATTTGGCTACAGTTGTCGTATTCCTCTTGTTAAGCCACTCCTGAACCACAGACAACGTCAGAGGCGTCTTACCTGGGCTAAGGAGAAGAAGAACGTCCAAAGGTCCAAAGTCCTCTTTTCAGATGAGAGCAAGTTTTGTATTTCATTTGGAAACCAAGGTCCTAAGATTCTGGAGGAAGGGTGGAGAAGCTCTTAGCCCAAGTTGATTGAAGTCCAGTGTTAAGTTTCCACAGTCTGTGATGATTTGGGGTGCAATGTCATCTGCTGGTGTTGGTCCATTGTGTTTTTTGAAAACCAAAGTCACTGCACCCGTTTACCAAGAAATTTTGGAGCACTTCATGCTTCCTTCTGCTAACCAGCTTTTTGAAGATGCTGATTTCATTTTCCAGCAGGATTTGGCACCTGCCCACACTGCCAAAAGCACCAAAAGGTGTTTAAATGACCATGGTGTTGGTGTGCTTGACTGGCCAGCAAACTCACCAGTCCTGAACCCCATAGAGAATCTATGGGGTATTGTAAAGAGGAAAATGAGAAACAAGAGACCAAAAAAATGCAGATGTGCTGAAGGCCACTGTCACAGAAACCTGGGCTTCCATACCACCTCAGCAGTGCCCCAAACTGATCACCTCCATGCCATGCCGAATTGAGGCAGTAATTAAAGCAAAAGGAGCCCCTACCAAGTATTGAGTACATGTACAGTAAATGAACATACTTTCCAGAAGGCCAATAATTCACTGAAAATGTTTTTTTTATTGGTCTTATGAAGTATTCTAATTTGTTGAGATGGTGAATTGGTGGGTTTTTGTTAAATGTGAGCCAAAATAATCACAATTAAAAGAACCAAAGACTTAAACTACTTCTGTCTGTGTGCATTGAATTTATCTAATACACGAGTTTCACAACTTGAGTTGAATTACTGAAATAAATTAACTTTTCCACGACATTCTAATTTATTGAGATGCACCTGTAATATTTAACTAACTGTATGTGTATATATAAAAAAAAAACAACGGGGAAAAAAATCCAAGAGGTCTATGCAATGTGTCCATTTAGCTAAATGTGTGTGTCTGCATGTGAATGTTTTATATTATAGTACTGCACGCATTTCAAAGGTGCGTCAAACAATTTTCGTTGGCACTAGATAAACAAATCTTTTCAAAAGACTAACAAGTCCAGCATGTTTGCCAAAGGAAAAAGAATAGAAATGATGTGTGCATGACTTTATGATTACTCCCATAAAGACTCAACCAGGAGAAAGAAAGAAAAAAAACCACGACCTTGAACACAGAACATTCAGCATTCAGAAGAGAGGGGTTTGATGCTGGGAATGTTTTTCATCAGTTCTGCTCTCCGGTTTCTTATCTGGAACGGTCCCAGGAATGGCCATCCAGTCTCTGGCTCTGGAATGCCATGTGAAGCTATAAATCTACACCAGGGCAATGTGTGTCAATGTGCCATTTATGAGAGAAAAATATAACGATATAACTGGATTTTAACAATAGGCTGTATATTATTCCAAATAATTATTATTAAGAAGATAAAGAAGAAACAAGATTTGTGACGCTCATCTTTTTTAAATTGAACATAATTAAACATATATTAAAGATATAATATAATTCATATTATACATGATTACAATGACTCATGATACGATTTGCAAATAGTAGGGCTGTGTAAATGACAGACAATGGTTATGACTGGGCCTGGCTTTGGATGAAACCCCATAATGGCAGATGGGATCCAGGTGTGCAGTTGATGATGGGCCAGGGGTGGATCTGAGCACAACAAGAGCCAGAAAACCTCAGGATGGGCTTGTAAAGGTGTGGTTGAGAAAAGGAATGACAAAAATATGGAATATGGAAATTATGTGTAAATGTAGTGAATATAGTTAAATATAATTACAGGATAAACAGTTGAGTCTTCTGTGTCTGCTGAGTCTCAAACATTGTTAGGATATTCCAAATGTTAAGAGCCATTTGAACAAATCATTTACATGTTTGCATGCAATATTCAGTCTTTTTGAATTTCATGCGAACGCACCAAAATAGTTTTTTGCTAAGTCAAAATAGATATCGCGACTATCAACTTTGTCCAGCGTGTAGGCTATCTAATCCGGCAAACACCATCAAGAGTTGTGGGCTACTTCGCATCATTCTCCAAAAGAAAAGGGTGATACATTTCGTTTATTTATCTGTCAGATATTTGAGTTTTGTACAGGCTACTTGACCTTAAAGATTGTATCTTGACTTCGCAAAAACACACTTTTTAAGTTGTAACTAGACAGGAAAAAATACTTCTGGTCATTTGGCAGAAAATGTAATATTTTTCAGTTTTACAAAGAGTGCACAAAAAAGTGTAAAAAGTGAGTTAGAGAGGCACATGTCTTTGGCTCATAGCAGAGGTCACATACCTCATGAATTCCAAGTGAGGTACAACATAAGTATATCAATACTCTAAAGTAAAACAGTCGTCGATGGTGCAAAATATGCTATACCCAGAATTACAGAGGATATCTCCCTTAGAAAAACGTATAGTATGATTGTATTCAAGTATGGAAGAATGTAAGCAATGTGTTTTTATTTAATTTACATAAAGACATTGCTTGGCAAGTAGTGCAACAAAGTCTACCTACTGAATTGTTTTTGGAAAAACAAAATTGTTCAAAGAGTTCACAATGTCCAAAATCTAAATGTGGAGAAGATGAATCTATTAGCCATTTATTTTGGTCTTGTAAATATGCTGAGGAGGTATGGTCTTTGGTACGAGGATGGCTGACTGACTTGAATAGATTTCCAAGTTAAACAGATGTTCTGTATGGAGAGTTGAACAATATAGACTCTGAGGAATGGATTAGATGGTGGGCAGTCATTAATGTCATTAGAGATGGGATATGGAAAGCAAGAAATATTTCTTTCTTTAAAGGACATGATATACCAGTGGGAACAGTGATTGCTTCAAGCCTCGTTTCAATCAGTACTATGTGTTAAGAGACAGAAAAATGTTATCTTTGATGGAAACACTTGAGAATGGAAATGTTCTATTCATTCCCCAATTTTTGAACACTTCGAATGATATGTATGGGAGGAGAGTCCCTTTTTTGAATGATGTTATAACTATGTATTGTATTGAATAATAAATAAAATTTTATATACAGTGCCCTCCAAAAGTATTGGAACAGTAAAGACAAAATTGTTCTGTTTGTTGTGGAGTCAAGAAATATGTAAATATGATTAAAAGATGAATATGAGACAAAACTACAGAATGTCAGATTTTATTATTGGGTGAATTAACACAAAGATGTTTTACCAGCTAAGAAGTTCAGAACTTTTAGAGTTTCATCTCCCTATCTGATGTGAGCATAAGTATTGAAACAGTTGCCTCACAGGTCTTTCTAAGTGTTCAGCTGTGTCCTGTTGCCTTAATTCTTCAGATATTAAAAGCAGGGAATGTGTCTTATCAGTTATATCCATTGCTTCTGCATTCTAAGTCTTGCATTCGATGATGACACACACAAACCAGGATTAAGACGAGGAAGCCGACTCTGAAAGAAAAGCAAGTGATTTGTATGCTAAAATAAAAGAGGAAGTCAATTAGAGCTATAGGAAAAACAAAGGGCATGGAAAAATCAAGAGTTTGGAAACTACCAGCAACATCAGGAACCAATGACGACCTGATTGGCTGAGAAAAACAGCAGTAGTTGATGACAGACAAATCATAAAAGCTGTGAAAATGAACCCTAAAATACATGTCTGTAAAATCACCACAACCTCCAGAAAGCTGGGTTGATGCTCTGTCAATCTTAAGTCCGCAGGAGAATTTGACACAGAATTACAGAAGCTACACAGCAAGATGCAAACCTCTGATCAGCACCAAAAATAGAAAGGTTAAAGAGTGTATACATAAATTCTTAAACTCTACCTGTATTCACCTAATGCCAAGTATAAAAATTAACTGATAATCTGTGTGCTGGAGAACTATAACAAGATAATCTGTTTGTTTGCTAAACTTTTTTTCTTATATTGATGCAAATTACCCAACTAGTAGGCCTATTATGTTATCGGGGTTAACTGGTTGTTAATATTTTTGAAGTCTGCTATAATGGCTGGAATTTGAACTAGACAGATGTGCCAACTGTATTCAAATTTGAGAGTTTTAGACTAAAAACACATGTTTAAAGCTGGAATACACTACATAACTTTTAAAATCAGAACAGATTTGATAACACTATACGTATACGCTTCCTGATTTTGTAAATGGTTACAGGGCATCAAACACTAAATCACTGAGGATCACACACTACTACACTTTCAGGTAATTTAAAAAAAATCGCATCCAGAAACGTGCACCTTGTTGCTAGAAGACATGTGACAAATGAAAATAGGCGTTCTATGTGTTCTAAAATCACGTCAAAATATCAAACATGTTTGATATACTCCAACTGAATGGAATCATAGAAGTTAAAAATTAAAGTCTCTGTAAAGTCTTGTAGTGTATTCCAGCCTTTAGTCAAAATGTCAAACATTGGGTCAGGTGAAGCTAAATGCTAAATGTTAATCTTATTCCTCAATTTGCTATCACATTCTCAGGTTATCATTGGCTACACAGCATACATCTAGAATGCCAAGCTTCTACAAACACACCAGGTAAAGTCCGAGAACTTTGTCACTTCACAACCCCACCCCAATGAAATATAGATGAAGGCCTAAAATTTTGATGAGCCCCCAAACCATAACTTGTCAGTCCTGTGAGCATTCAAAATAATCCTTTCAGTCTCCTCTCGGTTAAACTTCTCTTGTTTTTACAGGAGACAGTGAGAAACAACAAATCTTTTTTTGTTATGAGTAAGCATGATTATGAGATTAAGAGAAAACATTAACATAGTGCTAACTAATGCTACATTAAAACAAACCACGCTAATGTTTTTCGTCACTATACAATTAATGTCAGTGGAGTCCAATGTTTTTGGACCCCATTAGCTGCTTTTAGGTGAGTAAAAGATATCTATCCCTTAAAAATAATTGAAACGTTTTATTGCATTGCATTGCAGTAAGTCAACTGGTATTATGATTTCTATGACAAGTCTTAATATCTTATTTGGTGTATTATTTTAAGTAAATGTGTTTTAAACATTTATCTTGAAAATCAGACAAAAATACCTAACAAAATGTTTAGTGTTCTAGTGAAATCACAAAACAAAATGCAAATGAATTTGTGCCTGCTTATAATAGACACCCACCTTTCTACAATGGTAATTTTGGTTTATTTTCATAAAAAAGGTATATTATTGCTTTGTAAAGCAATATGACGTCCATGTCCTATTTAACTTTCAGGAACAAGTGCTAGATTTAAAATCTGTTAATGAATTTTTTTTTTCTCTGAGGAAAGTGTCAGTCTTTTGGTTGGTACAACAAGATCTCACTCAAGAGCTGACCTAATTTGCATTAATTATTTCATCAGCTCTATTCCTTCCAAGTCACTGTGGTTAAACCATGGGAAGTCAACATGTGACAGGTAACCTGCAGATGATCAGTTGCTCAGCTGTTTCTCAAAAGGCTACTTTAGAGGAACATCTTTAACCTACCTGAAAGGTTCATCGGTCAGTTGTATAGTTCTTTTGAGTTTGTATAGTGATGTGTGCGAATAGTGAGTGTGAATATTTTGAGTGTTTGTCTGCGCTTTCAAGTGAGATATGAGATACAGGTTCTGATGAAAGAGTGAGTCATAATAATTAAAACATTCTATATTAAATTACTTCCATTTGTCAGTCTGGCAGAAAAGGCATCTCTTCACAAATAAGAAAGAGCAACAACAGAAAACCAAAGAGTTGGAGGACAGAGAAAAAAAATCATAAATTCCTAAACATGGATTAATCAAATTATAACGTTCAACATAGTGATCTTAGTCAGGGTAGATATACCATATTAAATTATATATCAAAATGAAAATTAGGACTTTAATTTAATTTTTTTATTTTTATGTTATTATTTTTATTTATTTATTTATTTCAATTTATTTTTTCTATTTTTGTCTACTTATATTTACATATGTGTGTATTTTTATTCTCATCTTATTTTTATTGTCTGTGTGTTGTTGTTGTCTCTGAGTACTGGAAGCTTGTGACACTAAAACAAATTCCTTGTATGTGCAAGCATACTTGGCAATAAAGCTCTTTCTGATTCTGATTAATGTCATACTGTATTTGTCTTTAGGCAAGACTACAACAAGACTTTTGCATAGATTTTTTACCGATTCGATGCTGGTGAATGCTAATTGCCAAAAAGTCAGAGCCAGTCTGTAGATTTTATGCAGTAGTAGTGACATTTCACAGAAAATTGCATAGTGTATGATGGGCACAGACTTTTTTCAAACATTGATTCCATCCAGTTATTGGAGATCAAATGTGTTTGATATTTTTATTTTTGTGATTAATTGGCATTCGATGAGCATGTCACACTAAGCAAAGACTGCCAATGTTGGCCTACGATGAAATTATCAAAATGGTCTCCAATGGCAAAACCGTGACCAAAATTGCACAGTGTGGGCCAGAAAATGCAATATTTATTCAGTGTTGTGAAGCCCAGTACAAAGGACACAAAGTACATTCAGGTGGACATAATCAAAGAGCATCTGAGAGCTGATATGCCCTTGTTCCAGGATAAAAGGCAGAGTGATGCGAGGGAGAGAATGAAATGCTGGTGTAAAGTTACTGTGTTTTTTTTCCTGGGCCCTCACTCTTATCTATTCCCATCATCTCTTTCTTGCTCACATTCTCTCTCCCTCTTTTCCGCAGACAAATCCTCAATTGTCAGGGTACGTGTGAACTGTTGTTTCAGAGCGGACGACAGCCAGTTGACCCCTGGACAAAGAAGTGCACTGTCCAGAGCATGGTGCTCTGATCTTAAGCAGTACAGATGAACAGAAGGTCTTCTGACTTCCTCAAGTGGCCAATCTTCTTTATTAAGACCTCAGGGTATGTTTCTAACCATTATTTCTGTGGCTCTGTAAGCTAAATGATAGCTATCAAAAGTACTGTTGAATGTTTTAATGTGTTTAAATAATGGAATTTTATTGATAGCATTTTGAATGTCATGAATTAATAATCATGATTTAGTAAACGAGAATTTAGTATTGGTGGCGACATCTTTTACAATAATTACAAGATGCACAATTACATTTTATTAAACGCCACAAATTATGAGATGCAGGAAATCTAAAGAGCCAAGAATTTCCAACGATATAAGGATGATTTAAGGCTTTCCAACCACTTGGTAGCATTGTCACAATTGTATTTACCATGTTTTTGACATATCCAAGTCTTTGGTAAAATACAGTATTTTACAATAATTAAAAAAAATTGTTGAAAGGCACCATGACTGACCTTGGAACCACATATTAACTAGCTTGCACAGATAATGTAGACATTGGACATTTGTGCTTTACAAAGCTTTAGTGAACACAATACAGCTTGGATTACTGCAATTTGGCAGCACAATGGAAAAAGAATGTATAATGAGAAGAGCTGTTTCATCTGGGAGTATCAGGCTGAAGAACAGTCATAGCTAATGAGGGTTTTTTCTTTTTTCTCGTCTCATTACCGACCAGTTCATTTGGCTAGTGATACCTGTGATGAAGACTGTTTTAGGAGAAAAATTAACTCTGCGTTGCGTATGTATCCATCATCAGTCCATTCATCCTCTCAGTCTTCTAGAGGAGAAAAACAACATAATCCTCTTTAATGTCTTCCATGTGCTTTTGGGGTTCATGAGTAATTTGGAATGCGCTCACTCAATCCCCTTTCTCTTCATTGTTATTGTTTTGTTTTTTTTTTTACTTTCTACTATGTTCTTTGTTCTTTCTTATTGTTGCTGCCAATTTCCCCCTCTCTTCTTCTCTCCCCCGTCTCCCTCCTCTCTTTCTGTTTCTCCTATATTTGCACGTATGTTTCCACTCAGCCCAAAATTCTTTCCAATTCTAAGGCCTCTTCCCCCAGGCTAAAAGGAGGGGCCAGTTTTCATGACCTGGATCAGCGTGTTTCTGCATACTCTCCTTTCTTTCACAGAATAATCCATATACTATTACATAACAACATCCTCTTGAGTTACAGACTCAGAAGTTGTTCCAACCTGTACAGCACTGAATGATTGGAAAGGTCTGTCTTTGGGTCTGTTGTTTGATTTGCTTTATCAGATTTGGTTCTTCATTCAGACTTTGTGTACAAGCCATTCATAGATTCAGTTAACAATACACAGACCCAATTATGAGATCAACTTCAATTCAAACATCATGTGCCTATAGAAACCTCCCAAACTTTCAATCACCTTTTCTCAGGAATCAAATACTCTGACACATAAGGCTTAATGTCCAACAGACATTGTATCCTCAGTCACTCTAGTCTTACTCATGGCAGTCTGCCCAATGCAAAAAGCCAAAGCCTTCAGGAGAACATCCTATATGGGGCTGGTTTTTAAGTTAGCTTTAAATTATTGTCACTGAGGAAATGTTCCACCCGAAAGATTTACAGGACACCTGTAGAGAAAGGCCTGTTTTCTACTACATGAATATGATTTGAATCTTTGAGTGTGTTCTGTGTTTCTTAGTTGCAGTATAATGGATGTGACAGCATATTCTGTGCTTTATAATTTGTGAGATTTTAAGACAGAAATATTATTTGTAGCCAGTGCAACTCTGTGTAATTGGAGATCTTCACATCTTGAACACACATTGCTAAGAGCACTAACTTTAATGACAGAGCACCACTATTAAAAAATGAACTTCTGAGCTGTCGTAAATGTGCTGCACAGAAACCTTAAATACAAGAACTGCATTAAATTTCGGTCATTTTCTCTCCCTCATGTTGATTGAAACCTGTATGACCTTAACCTGGAAAACCACAAAAGGAAGCAGAATGTTGATCCTGCAATTTCCATATGAAGATAACTGATGACCAGCAACTAAGAAGCTTCAGAAAATAACTAAAATACCATAAACTTTATCTATAAGACTCACAAACTATATTTAAAGTCTTCTAAAATCACATGCTATCTTATAATCATATCTTCTAAAATCGTATGTAAGGTAAATACTAAATTTATATTGTCAGATGCTGATAATCTTCTCCATCACACCTCTGGAATGTTATTTAGGTTTGGATATACACAAGGTTTTTTTTTTTTTTTTTTATCAGTGATGCCAAATGTCATTCATTCTCATATGTATTAACTGATAAAGCTGGGTGAAATTATGCACATATTTGGTTCAAAGATTAGGATCTGAGAGACATTGTGGCCTACAAAAGAAGGAAAATAATTTGAATTTAGAACAAGAAGAATGTAAGAAATTCATTTTTAGGTGAACTACCCCTTTAAGGTTCAGATAACTTTACTTTATAAATCATCCAAAAACTCTTTTGGAGCAGTTCTCGTTTCCATGGTAACATGGACTCCTTTGATTGGTGGAGTTGCCCACATCAGGATTATGAGTGTTATGGGTATTAAAGACAATTTGTTTAAAACTACTTTGAAATCACTCTGACTTGTGGCTTTTATGGAAGCATATATCATCGCTTAACAATCTCAGAGCTCATGGAAGACCTGTCTTGAAAGGTTTATACGTTATCTCAAATACATTTCTCTATGGAGAAAATGATTGAGGTTTTTATTACACACTGTAGAGCCTGATTTCATTGCTATATTCTCACTACAGCATATTTACAGCTGAAATTCATAACCATACCATCATCTTCATCATTTTGGATTTACTGTTATTTTTCGTAGTATTATCTTGCTAAAGTTCTGCTTAAAATGGAAATGACCTTGAATATGCTTTTGCTTGCTAATGTTTCAGTACTCAGCACAGCCAGAAATAGAAAATAGCTTCATCTGGGAATCAGCTTAGTCCTCAAAGCTCACTATACTGCTCTGATGTTGAAATCTTTTGGGGGGTGGGGTGGGGCAGAAAAGTGCAGAACCAGATTCAGTTTCACTCATTTGTAAAAAGGCAGGAATAAGGTTGTCATAGCAACACTGGTAGGTTTAAACTCCCCTCAAATTCCCCCTTAAAACGACATTAAAAAGAGTATGAAACATAGTAGAGCCATGGTACCATTTATTTTTGGGTGCAAAACTCTCTGGAAAGGCTTGGTCCTTTTTTATTCGGCTGTTCGCCGGCTCAGTGAGAGTTCAGGCTATGAGACCGTTTTAATGATGCCTGCTTGAATCACACCCATCTGCTCATTATTTAGGCCTAGTTTTGCGGCTGGCTCAAATTAAAAACTGATAGTGGCTACTCCCAGGCTTCCTTCTTTGAGGTAAGAGCCATGTTTCCTCTAAGACGTATGCTGTGTCCAAAATCAAATAGTCTCTGTAGGTACCACATTTGTACAGAACTTACTTTGTGCCCTCTAAAAACTGTTCCATGTAGTATGAATGTGTGTAGTATGAATCACATTAGCCTGGCTTCCATTACAGATGTGCACAAAACTTTTGCGATATTTTATAAAACTCAATAAAAAACCTGTTGCGAATTGACGACACTTCCATTAACTGATGTTATGCGACTAAGATGTAATTTTTTCCTCTCGCGATAAGTCATGGTGACGGATGTTGGTAGGTTTACGTATATTGTGTATAATGCAGCCACCGCACTAGCTATTATTTTTATTATATGATTTTAAACTTGAGACCGGTCATTGGAGGTTATAGTACATTAATTAATGTTCATGTGACTTTTACGTACGCAAGGTGACCTGTAAATGTGACCAAAAAAAACTGTTTCCGTTGCAGTTTTGTGTTATATATTTATTTTTCGAATTGCCTGAAAAAAACACCTCATGTAAGCGTAAAAACATTTTTTGCGATTTATGGGAGTTTTTGCGCAATTGACGTCTTTCCTAAGGTGTATTTTCAATTCACAATTTCAGTTTGCTCAATTTGAAGGGTTATAGAAATACGGCTATTGTCATGTGACCTATGCCGACAGTTGCTTCTCTCATGGGTCCTCATGGGATAGATGATTCTTACTTGGTTTGCACTTTGGAAATTTCGACAGAAGTAGTAGGACATCCAGGTAAATTTGGCCTACTGTTTATTTTCACCTACTACATAACAGGGAAGTAGGATATTGTGTTGGTAGAATTGTGTAGAATAGTATAGTGTACAATAGCCCCACCCACAGTTAAATCTCATTGGTCCAAATTTCTACTATTCATAAATGTACATTAAATATTAAATGTCTTCCGATTAGTTGCGTATTTGCCACAGACAAACTGCTTTTTGCAAGAAATCTGTCACATTGTGCTTATTGTTATTAGAAGACTGAACATTTATTTATCATCACATACTGGGAAACTGCACTTTCCATATTATATACTGTTGTAAATGGAAACATCTTGTTTCTTGCAGGTTCCTTTCAAGTCTTCAGATATTCTCAAAGAGAGTAGAGTGAACACCAATGGGCCACTGATTTCCATGTTAAGTATATCTGTTTCAAGAAAAGGTCATGTAAAGGAATGTGGCCCCTTGTGGGGTCAGAGTTTAAAAGTCGGGGATCGGCCTTCGATTTTTTTAATGGTGCACTCCATTGGTTTACACTGTTCTAAGTGCAGAGCAGAACTAAAAACAACCCAACACGTTCTTTCTCTTTGTCTTCTGTTGCTCAGTGGGACCCAAAACAAGAGACTAGTTTAAATTAAGAAACTGTGTTCCTCAAATATTCGAAATCTGTGGAGAACCACTAGAGCACAGTTGTCTTTGTTAGTGCCACTCTATCAAATCTTTCATACAGTTTTCAACGGAGCAGCAGTAGTGTGCAAATCATGCATGTTCTTGCTCTCCTTTTATCACTTCAGACCAGGTGGCTTTGTGGAACTGCAGACTAATTAGAATTATGTAAATGAAATAATCCATTGAGTCAAATTCTCAGCCACTAATTACTAATCACTATGATTCTTATGTAATTATGTATTTTGCTACAGGTAAATGACATAGCAGGCAAGGGAACATGAAGGTTTGGATGTAATGATTTTAATGTTCCTTGATGTGATCTGAAAATCTGTCATGCCAATAAAGCGCACTAAAATTGTAAACAAAAAAAACTAAACAAATAAAAAAGGTCAAAAGTGAGAGAGAGAGGGGGGGATTTTTGTTTTTGCATTGATTTTGCTTTTGGATGAAGATTCTGTGTTTGTATTTTCAGCTTAAAAATACTGACCACTATGCCGCAGCTTTTTGTTACTGCTAATGAGACTGGAATCTCTCCCGCTGTTTAATGGGGCTAGAAAAATACCGTACTTGTGCACGTTCCTCCTCTGCCTAACCCTGGCCACATATTAAATTACAGCTTGGGCTGGTGTGCACATGTGTATGGACATAGCAATATGATAAACTAGCACAGACATTTAACTCAGCATCACTAAAGAAAAGCACAACATATGTAAGATATGTAAATATACTACTTATTTCCAATGTATGCAGTACTGATACATTATTCCAAACTCTCAGCCATGTTGGCTGCAGTCATGAAATTTTCATATGAAACAGTGGAAATGCAAAGCGTGTAGCTCATCTATTCCAGTTTCTGTGCTCTGCAGGCATCGGCAGCAGCAGGAGGAGAAACTGCGGGCTGTGGTGATGCTCCTTTCATCTCCTCTGGCTGTGGATCAAGCAGTGTGTGCTGCCCCCACCCGCACTCACTCCTCCTCTTCCCCCTTCCTCCCTTCATCCTCCACCCAGCTCCTGTCTGGAGAAGGCACTGATGCAGCATCCCAGCGGATTTCATTCATCAGCAGCATATACCCGGTTTTTAACCCTCATGTTTGTTGAGATTGACTTTACTGTTTTTTATTTTGTATTTCTTTCTTTTTAATTTTTTGTTTAACTATGTTATATTTGTATATATGTATAAACACACACGTGTATAAATACACATTAGTTTAAATTTAATATGAATTTTCTTTCTTTCTTTTTTTTTTTTTTTTACGTTCCTTAATATACAAATAAGATTGAAGCTTTAACCCTCTGTTGCATTTTCAGAAAGGTCACTATTGTCCAGAAGAGGTATTAAAGATTTAACACAAATATATAACTGACTGGATATATTTATATGATTTTGACAGTTTTGTTAATAAAAGTGAAGTGGCAAATGTTATATGTAATATGACTCCACATCTGGCTAAGCAGCAAATATTCTCACAACCACATTAAAACAGAACCCATCTCAGCTGATCTCATTCATTATCTCTTTGAAGCACTTCAGTCAATTTACTGAAACTTAATGAAACCCTGTTACTCTGTATTGGTAACTGGGGGAAATCTTATATTTAGACACATACTTGTCAAGATTAAAGAGGACAGCTTTTAATTTGACTCAGCTGAAGGCCTTTTTAGATTGCTGTTAAAGGGGTTCTTAATTCAGGGCAATTAATCTAAGACTTCGGCGTAATAAATCAGTAAATACAAAGATACCAAAGAGACCAGACAAAATTTTACAGAGGTGGGTTTGTTAAGCGCAAGTAAAAATAGAGTCAAAATGACATTTTGTTGTGAAATTATTGTAAATATCTATATAATGTGGTTCTATGTATATAAAGCAATCCAAAGTCTCTAAAAACATTACAGATTATAAATGTGCAAAACTGCATTAAAAACACAAGCTTTATTTAGTAAGTATATATGAAAGAACTGGATATCACCCCGCACAGCGGACTGAGGCTGATATTATCCATCCCTTAAATTCAAGCTCAGTTTGCCAGGTTTTCCAAATCACACCATGCTTATATAAAGCAACTGTTAAAATATTTATTAACACCATTCTAATTAATCCTCACTCCATCTCATTAGAATTTATTAGACAAAAAAAACTTTTTAAAAAGATTTTAATGACACTAATTCATATTAGATAATGTGGCACAATGATTTATTATAGAAAAAAAATGAGGTTTTGGACATAATTCTTACCATTATTTTGAGAGAAACCATAATAAGGAACCTGCTGGCTGCTTTCGTCCCACAGAACCAATGCATCTTCAGTTGCCCAAAATAAATGTGTTCTCAACCTCAACCACAGGTCAGACCACATTATTATGCATCTTAGCTTTAAATTACATAAAAATATAGTGTTTCACAAGTCCATTACACACAGAAAATCACTCAAAGCACAAAACCATTCACTCCCTTACACTTGGAGTTCACCTCACCATTCTCAATATAGGCTCTCTTACCACACTGTTCAGCTGACATATTTGCCATTTTACTTATTTGGGAGGCCAGTGCTTTTCTGAGGCTGGCATGCATACATCTCAGTGATGCCCCCACAAACCACACATTCTGTTATGCTCCTGTCCTGCTATAGCCGAGGCACTGCATTTTTGCAAAACATGCAAGTTTTGCAATAACATGCAGATTCTTAAGCAAACTATACATGTTCAAGAGATTTAGGCCACATCTTGAATGTGTTCTTGATTAACCCTCACGCTGTTTTGCACTGAAACAAAATGATTAATTGAATTTACACATTTTTTTTAAGGTAAGTGGTTGCAATCAACTTATTTTAGCTACATTTAAATAAAAATTTTTTAGCTGACTAACTTTCAACATTTTTATTATTTGTATTATTATTAGTAGTAAATATAGCTAAAATAAATTGTTTGCAACCACTTACCTTAAAAAAATGTTGTATAATTTTTTTCAGTGTGGGTCTGAAAAAACCTCAAACCCCTTTTGATAGCTCACTTGTATACTTCATTTTGAAATATCTGGTTGATACTTTAATTTTATGAAACTGTTATCTGTTTTGAGTGTCTTAAAAATGTTAATTTCAATATGCTGTTCTCAGATTGATATACACCTGAGTCAGAAAATAAACATTCATTCATTCATTCATTCATTCATTCATATATTATTATCCATTATTCATTCATTCATTCATTCATTCATTTAGATATTTTATAATATTCCATTTTCTTCTAATGCTAAATGCAAACATTATTTACAATGTGTTCTAGCAGAATGTTTCTTGTGTTATGATATATTGTGTATTATTTACAGCTACTTTTGTATTTTATGGTGATTTGATTTTATATGTAAACCATAACCATTTAGATTAAGAATCTATTTCAACAAATGATGTTCTGTTTATTAGAAAAAAGGTAAAAATAAGTAAATAAATAAAAAATGCTTCTGAAAATTAGTTGGTCCAAATATTGCCCCTTCATCACTGACACACAATGTAGCAATAGACATTTTTCAGTCATTTGTAAGAATTTTTAGTTAATTTTTTTTTTTTAAGTTTATTGTTCATTCTATTTTTCTACAGGATGTTCCTGATATCAGACTGACCCTAAACATAAATGGCAATACTTTTCTTCAATCTTGTTTAATAAAGTAACATAAAAATCGCCTTTTTGAAAAGTGCATGTTTACTTTGTGTTAAACAGGATTAAACCTTAATAAGATATGCCTACTCAGTTTGAACTTAGTACAGGAAAATTTGAAGGCAAAATAGGAGATTTTGAAAGTACTTCCAACGAACAAAACATGGGCCCCTGGACCCCAAACATCAAGGGAGTCCGTCTCAACATTACAGGGTTAAATCCAAATCCAGCTGCTCTGCAGAATCCATGACGGTGTTTGGATGGCGCGCCTCCTGCTTTTCACTCCTATTGTGATGCTCACACACACACACACACACACTCACTCACTCTAACGTACCCAGCGCCAACAGCCAAAGAAACTAATGCTGCCCTCTTTACCAGCGTTTGAGTTTTTAAAACTATGCCTTGACGCAATTTAGCAACCCCGCTGGAGTTCGGAAAGTGGGAGAAGTGAAAAGGGAAAGTTGGGAAGTAATCGGGGAAGTTTTTCGCTATTGCCGTGCAGGAGCGCATCGAGCCGTAATGGCGAGTCGTGCGCGGACAGGATCTCGATTCTCTCTCGCGGTGTGGAGCAAACACTCCCGATCACACTGGAATAACCTGGAGATTTCAAAGTGGAGCCTAGTCGCCCTGTTGCTGTTTGTTTGTGGTGGATTTTGTGGCGCGGATAGTGAGTTCTCGATCCTGGAAGAGGCTCAAGTTTTGGCAGTGCAGATGAAGAAGCTGTCTACTCAGGAGCTGGGTGTTCTCACCATGCAGGTAATAAAACACACTTCTAAAACTTTAGCTTGGGGTTTTAATACACTTTTCTGCATTAATAATCTTTAATGTTTTAAGAGAGCTTGGCTTGCTTTATTTATATTGAATAAAGTGCACGTTATTTTGGATAGATGCAGTTCCTGTATACTGCCATATAGTGTGTGTCTTACCTTCATGCTTATTTTACATAGTTTGCATTGTTTAAAAAAATATATAAGCGCTTTGCTCCAGAGTTATTTGGGCTTTTAAAAACGTTTAGGTAATGGCACCCTTTACAACTGCACGTTTATTGATTGACTGTTTTTATTCATGCTTGCGTGCATTCATTCATTTAAAGGCTTTATGTGATATGAATGCACAGATTTAAAACTGCATTTGAAAGATTAATTTAGTTTTCTTCGTTTCATTATTTTCCGAATCAGAACCGTCTGCAGTAGTATATTATTTTCTTCAGTCAATGTATAATCATATCTGTATTTTATAAATAGACAGTGTGTAGCCTAGCTACATTTATTTTTCCCAACTTATTAGTTAACAAAATAGTTCTTCTAGTTTTAAAAATAGAAGCGTATGTCTCATTTACAACTGCAGATTTTTATATTAATGTGGAATTATTTGGTTAATTTTATAAGCAAATCAGTTTTATTTATTTAACCGGGTGTTTTTGTAAATACAGACCATTAAATGCACTATACAATGATTTGGCGCCACCAGAACCAGGCAGATTATGTATACGCCGTGGTGTGTGTGAAATTCATGCCAATTTCACACTAATTATATGTTTTATGCGCTAAACCTCCGGCGTAAAGTTTCAAGCTCGATATACGGATATTATAATCTTCCTTTGACAATCGCCATGTATTAAGATTACACAAAAGTGTGTTTTCGCAACAAATGGTACATTTTGTTTATGGCGCTGTGATTTGTTGGCGTAAACGCGCGCACAGAGGTGGGCAGTAGGGGGCCAGGCCCAAATGGCCTTTCATCTGTGCCACACTATACTGCTGTCCTAGCTCCTCCTTTTTTTCTTTGTCACACTCAGATGTTAATAATCTCCCTCTCTCTTTCTCTCTGTCTCACACACACTATTTTCCCTCTCTCTCTCCTAACTGCACTTGGACTTACAATTGGTTGTAAATCAAATGAATGAATTACTCATGCAGCCACATTTACAAATTGGCAACCTCCACAGAATATCTGTTGTTGAGATCAATTTTTCTTCTCTTGCATTGAGCCATGTATTTAGCTAGAGTAATTTCCCACAAACTAGACTGTCTGCTTCCAGTTTAAATATTCCTGTGCCCATAAAAACATATCTGACCTCATGTGTCTACGAACTCTTTTGCACCTGCATCCTAGCTTTGATTCAAAACCTGCATCAGTGTTTGATGTATCTTTTTTTTTTAAAGTAGTTATTTTTATAGTAATTATTTCTGTTTAAGATGTCATGATTTTTTTTTCCATTCATATATGAATATTTATCTATCACGCTTTACAAAATATATTTTAGGTGTTGTTTAAAAAATAGTAAAAAAAATAGTAAAAAAAAAAAAATTTTTATTTAAGCTATCAATTCCTTAAGATGGGTTGCTCACATAAATACTCAGTTCCACCTGCTAAGTGTACTCAGGGTGGTAAATGTCATTTCGTCTTGGGTATATTTGCTTTTTTTATTTGCAATATTTCACTTCAGGCTTCTCTGAGCTCCCTCTGTTTGTCCATCAGACTGGTGGCTGTGGTTTAAGTTGAGGCTGTTTTAACCGAGGCCTCCTAATTGAATAATGATGGTAATTTTGAATCAGTGTGTGTAAAAAGTAATAGAGACGGGCTAGAGGATTGATTATGCAGACTCGGCTGGTCCTCTCATGCTTGTCATTTTTTTCTGTATCATCCCATATCAATAATTATAATCAGTATAAAATCTAATAGCTGATTGTCATTGTGATATGATTGTAGTTGAAAAATTGTGCTGCTGCTATAGGAAAAAGCCCAAACTTTTAGATGCACTTGAAATTTAAAGGGATATGCAAAATTTTTGCCATTTACTCATCCTCTTGTTATTCCAAACCTGTATGTCTGTCTTCAGAAGAATGCATGTCATGAAGAGCAAGTTTTTGTCTATGCAATAAAAGTCAATGGGATCCAGAACAATACTGGACCCCATTTACTTTCATTGTATCAAAATAATAATAATAATAATAATCTGCATTTCATATAGTGATTTTTGCTCCACAGACTGGTCTTGTAAGCAGTCTTTGTGCTGGGTTCATCAATGGGAATTAGTCCTGGTTTGAAGGACTTTTCATAGTCTCTGGGTGGGATGATCTCTTATGAAATAGCCCATTGAGACAGAGCCATTACAAATGACCCATCCAGTTAACGACAGTCCATCCATCAGATCATGGCCACTGAGGCCCCTTCAAAGAAGTCCTGTCTGATAAGCCACCCCCACCTTACTGCTGATCTGGTCCCTAATCTATAGTTTCTTGTGATCTAATTCAGTTACAGTGGATGAGTGTGTAACAGTAGGTTGTTTGTGAGCTTTCTCGTGAGTCTTTTCAGTCATGCTCAATTAGCTCTGGGGTATTTGTTGTGTTGACTGTTTACTACGCTGTGACTGTGACCTTTGGAACTGCTTCCTGCTCAAGTGCACATGCTCGCCTGAGAGAAACAGCCACTGGTCTTAATCAGAAGAACTGCGACCTACCATTAGGTTCTGTGGATTGTGCAAGATTGGTTTTCTTTGAAATTAGTTGAAGATTATATTGATGACTTCACCTTGCCAAAACAAAAACATGTTGTACCATTGTGCAGTGATTATCAGATGGGATTTCACTGGTATTAACATGGTATATTAACATGATTCTTCAAAGAATACTGTAGGATTACCATAATATCTGAAACACCATGAGATTAGCATGGTATCTCTTCCAAAGATAAACAAAAATCAGTAATACAATAGTAATTTTTGGTTCTTTTATTTTTCCTTATTGTTGGCCTTATGCTGAAACTGGTGTCATAGACAAATTTTCTGATAAATCCATAAAATTTTATTTATCAGTAATTAATTACCAGTTATGACATATTATTGATGCCAGTGAAATCAGTACAATACTGTTTAAAGTTTGGGGTTTGTAAGAAGCCTAAATTTATTTGATCAAAAAAGACAGTAAAACATTAATATTGTGAAATATTTTTGAATATAAGAATATCATTGATGAATAGAAAGTTTGCATTCATTTGAAATAATCTTTTGTAACATTCTAAATGTCTTTACTGTCACTTTCTATGTAATGTATCCGTGCAGAATAAATTATTAATTAGTTTTGGAAAAAAAGAAAAATCTTGCATATAGCATATATTTATGGTTTTGGGTTAATGACAGTGTCACCTATAAAGATAAAAGGGAAGTGGGGAAGATCTTTTTAAAATTCAGTTAAAAACACATGCGCCAAGTTCTTAGACATATACTTTTTGTATTCATGTTTTATATGGTTTTAAAAAACCCTTTATAATATTTGGAAGAAGTTTTTTAATTTCATTACCAATGTCATGTGGTGTAACCGTCAAGTAAAAAGAAATATCAAATTTTCAATTATTATTATTTTCAACTTACATACAATACATGAGTCTACACAGCCTAATAATTATTTTCAAAAAAGGTTTGTTTAATTACTCATAAAATATCTGAAATATTACTGTATGATTAAGCTTTTGGAGAGTGGCACCACATGACATGTTACATTTTTTGTTATGAAATCAATACAGTTGTAGAGCTGTAGTACAACAACTAAATTTGATGTGTGTTGCTAATGTGTTTAGGTTTTTGACTTCACTGCTCTCTCTCACCCTCAAAAATTCATAGTCTAATGCAAATTCCTTAGATTCCCAAATTGGTTTGCCCTCCATGTGCACTTGTTGCTCTCTTTTTTGCCTCCTATATCTTTTCTGCTTGGTTTCATTCTATTGTCCCTGTACTTTTGTCCCCTCACCGATTTTCAGTATCCTGTTGAAACCACTCCCAGACTCGAGTTAATAATCTAAAGCGAGCGTTCCTCACCGTCCATCGCAGCACAACATTTGTATGCTTTAATTGTGCTTTCGGCGAGGGAAAAAAGGCCACCCTAGCGGTCCTTTCGTCGGGTATCTCCATGGTAAAGTAAACCTCAACGAAGCCATTGTGGCATATTTTTCATTCACCCGAAACTTCACCATGAGGGCTTCTCATTGCACGGCTAGGATGCGCCTGTTATTGAACGACCTAGTTAGAAAGTCTGCTGTGTGGAAGCTTTTGAGAGGATGTCTTTCATTCACAATCTCCCAGAGGCAACCCCCCCCCCACCCTTTCTCTTGGAGAAGAGTCTGCCTTCTGTAGTGCCTTTATTAACCAGGAGCTGTAATTAACCGGCCTTATTTAATCAGTTTGGGCTCTTTCTCTCACACACACGTAGGGAAGAATAGAAGCTTCATGGGAACTGGCCTTTGTGGCAGTGCTCAAAAGCTTCTTTCAGTAAGTTCCTACAGGGTCGACCTGGGATGGGACATCGGGCCTTATCACAGAGTCTTCAATAGGGAGGTCTTCACACACCCTACCCTATCCCAAGGGGGATGGGGTTAGGAGACCAGGGGCCCCACAGCGCTCTTAGAAGTGGATCTGTGTTGGTGTTTGTTGGATGACTATGTGGGGAGGCTTGGTGCTTGTTCTCTCTTCAACCTTTATGTTTTTTAGAACTGTGATCTCCTTCCCCCCTCATCTGATATGGACTCACATTCACTGTGAGAGATGAGAAGGGCCTTTACTGCATTCACGCCAGACTGTTTTTCATTTCTGCTTCTTTTCGTTTCAAACCAACAGCCCCCTCTCTCCAGGGTCTAGACCGTCCTGATAACCCTCATCTTGTTGTTTGTCTCAGAGTAAAAGAAATGTATAGGATTGAAGAGTTGGATGTCGATTAAGGACTCGTTTTTTAGCCAAATTGTGATGCAATAATTGAGCAATTTAGAGGGATAATTCATTTACTCACCCACATGTTGTTTCCAAACCTGTATTTTTTTCTTGCTTCCACTGAACTCAAAATAAGATATTGACTATACACAAAAAGAGTGTTCTGACTACTCTGTTCCATACAATGAAAGAAAATGGGGATGGGTGATAAGTTGCTTTACCTATAACTTTCTGCTAAATGACTAAATCTAAAAAACATTTCAGGAATACAGCAAAATTTAAATGATTCTGTTAAAATACACAATTTAATACTGTAGCTGTCAAATGTTGTTAATATATTTAATGTTAAATATATATTTATATTTAAAGGAATCGCAATTCTTGAGTGATTTGGATTGACATGAAAGTGAAAAATCTTTTTTTATACATAATATTTTATTTATTTGTTTATTTTTTTTAAATAAAACTTTCATTTGTATATTCAGTGCATTTGAGTAAAAATTCTAAATCACTTTTCCAGTCTGACCATTTAGACTTATTTTTTTATACATAATATTTTATTTATATTATGTCATTAATGACTCACCCTCATGTCGTTTCCAAACCCGTGAGACCTCCGTTCATCTTCGGAACACAGTATAAGATATTTTAGATTTAGTCCGAGAGCTTTCTGTCCCTCCATTGAGAATGTATGTACGGTATACTGTCCACCAGAACGGCCAGAAAGGTAATAAAAACATCTTCAAAGTAGTCCATGTGACATCAGAGAGTCCGTTAGAATTTTTTGAAGCATCGAAGATACATTTTGGTCCAAAAATATCAAAAACTACGACTTTATTCAGCATTGACTTCTCTCCCGGGTCTGTTATGAGCGCGTTCACAGCACATCCGGTTCGCGAACAAATCACTCGAACCACTCGATGTAACCGGATCTTCTTGAACCAGTTCACCAAATCGAACTGAATCGTTTGAAACAGTTCGCGTCAACAATAAGCATTAATCCACAAATGACTTAAGCTGTTAACTTTTTTAACATGGCTGACACTCCCTCTGAGTTCAAATAAACCAATATCCCGGAGTAATTCATTTACTCAAACAGTACACTGACTGAACCGAGCCAGATAACGAACGAAACATTGACTCGTTCTCGTTCTCGAATATCTTATACTGTGTTCCGAAGATGAACGGAGGTCTCACGGGTTTGGAACGACATGAGGGTGAGTCATTAATGACATAATTTTGATTTTTGGGTGAACTATCCCTTTAATTAATGTTTTTTTCAGTCTTTTGATTTGATTTTGGTGTGATTTGTTTATGGTTTGTTTTTGATTTAAAAAAATCAGACGTCTTCTGGTTTAGACGTCAACAACTAAATAAGTTTGTGTTAGACACAACAGTTTTTTTTCTGCATGTCTGAACAAAGCCTATGTTAGAAATAAAACTATTAGTTGATGCTTTTCTTTGAGAACCCATTAATGTTAATTCACAGTTTAGATTTTCCTCCAGTATTTATCTTCACTTTAAAGGCTGTTGATGTAATCTTGGAGTAGTTTTCTCAGGCTGTTATTGATTGTTTAGAGAATGTGTGTTTTGAATTGACATTTTCTTTCCAGAGTTTCCAGAGCCTCATGTATTATGTATATAAAGAGTCAGTTTGATAGGGCATTGAAGTGTCTGAGGCAGGAATGTTTCAGTGTGGGAGGAGTAGAACAACCATGAAATGACAGGGTGAGGAGAACTATGTCTGTGCAGCTAAACCCATTTACTGTGAGCGGGCGAGTGAGTGAGTGAATGTACTCCACTTCATTAATCCTGAACTCTTTGATCCCATTCACACCTGCTATTAACATCCATTTACGTTCACAGTATTGAAGTGCTCACATAAATATAACTGACACTCTGGGCATCGATTCTTTTACTTCATATGCTTCTGAGAAGCAACACCAGACCAGACCTTTTTTATTAGTTTCAGGAAGCAAGTATTAGGAAATTTTAGCAAAACTTGTATTCTCCACCACAGAGGAAGGAGCTCAGATTGAAGATGGATGTGTTTAGAGATTAAGGAAGGGAGGATGAGAGCGCCCATTGTGTTTGGTCAGGTGGGTCACTCCCTGATTTAGAGATTAAAGTGGGTCCATAAATACAGGGGTCAGTAGTTTGTGTCCCATCCAAACCCTTTATCTGATAACCTTTGAGATAAGAGGGTAGGTGGGAATTCCTCTTTGTGGTACTTGGGGCACATTTCCTTTTGCTCATGGGCAGCATAAAATGGTTGGTCTCTATTAGCTTTTTGTTCCGGACCATAGCTGTTTTGCTTAAGAATCGTAACAACAGGCTAAAGCACAACATGTTGTCAGCATGCATAATTTAGGGATGCATGATACCGTTGCCATGTTGGGACCACTAGTATGAAAATAATATATTATTTTTAATAAATAAAAAAAAAAAAAAATTATTACAAAGGTAAATATGAATTAATTTTTTTGTTAAACTTTTCGCTTTTTTTTGTTTGTTTAATTGATACATCAGCACATATTGGGTATTAAATTATCATTCTTACAATTTGTCATTAGCGATGTTTCCATCATTTGCGAATAAAGCACCGTTTCCATTCAATGAGTCAAAGAGAACAAATTCACACTTCCTTATAAATTGGCACTAAATATCACTAAGAAAAGTAGGAGAAGCCACTGAATATAATAATTTTCAAACTATAAATTACTTAAACCTCAGAACGAGAACACAATAAATGCAGTTAATGCTTTCGGAGGTGGATGCCTGCTGTTTGGGAATGCAGTAAAGTAAGATAATTATACAGACATACTTTGATGACAGACATTGCTCAGGCATTTCAGAACGACTAAAACAATATTTCAGATGCTGTGCAATGAGATCAGTCCTCTGGTTAGTAAAGTTATCCCATCTCATCGTGCCAAACGTCACATGACCTTTTTTGATGCGCATGGTGATTTTTATTCAGTAATGTGTGTTTTCTTCAGGGGTCACTCCCTGATTTAGAGATTAAAGTGGGTCCATAAATACAGGGTCAGTAGTTTGTGGTCCCATCCAAACCCTTTATCTGATAACCTTTGAGATAGAGGGTAGGTGGGAATTCCTCTTTGTGGTACTTGGGGCACATTTCCTTTTGCTCATGGGCAGCATAAAATGGTTGGTCTCTATTAGCTTTTTGTTCCGGACCATAGCTGTTTTGCTTAGAATTGTAACAACAACAGGCTAAAGCACAACTTGTTGTCAGCATGCATAATTTAGGGATGCATGCTATCGTTGCCTTGTTGGGACCATAAGTATGAAAATAATATATTATTTTTAATAAAAAATATTATTATTATTACAAAGGTAAATATGAATTAATTTCTTAAATTTTTTTTGTTTTTGTTTAATTGATAGATCAGCACATATTGGTATTAAATTATCATTCTTACAATTGTCATTAGCGATGTTTCCATCATTTGCGAATAAAGCACCGTTTCCATCCAATGAGTCAAAAAGAACAAATTCGCACTTCCTTATAAACTGGCACTAAATATCACTAAGAAAAGTAGGAGAATCCACTGAATATAATAATTTTCATATGATAAATTACTTACACCTCAGAACGATAACACAATAAATGTGGTTAATGCTTTCGGAGGTGGATGCCTGCTGTTTGGGAATGCAGTCGTGTAAGATAATTATACAGACATACTTTGATGACAGACATTGCTCAGGCATTTCAGAACGACCAAAACAATATTTCAGATGCTGTGCAATGAGATCAGTCCGCTGGTTAGTAAAGTTATCCCATCCCATCGTGCAAAGTCACATGACCTTTTTTGATGCGCATGGTGATTTTATTCAGTAAATGTGTTTTCATCATAGTTTATGTGCATTTTTCTTATCGGATAAAAAGTTTATCCTACTCAATTGTGCGCATAAGTTTTCTATGAACATTTTTAGACTTAATGCGCATCTTGGTGTTTCAGTGCAGCATGTTTTTTTATGCGACATTCCAAAATGCACATAAAATAGGTGGATGAAAACATAGCTATTGTATTCTTATTGTGCTCATTTCTGCTGATTTTTACATTTAGTTTATCTTTGCTTTCTTGCGCTCTTAAAATAAATTTTAATAGCACTACATTCAAGTTATTATTAATCTAGCAGATCCATGAAGACTGAAAGATATACATGCTTTTTATTTACAGATATCAGCCTATATTTAGATTCCTATATCCACTTGTAGTGTTTAAAACAATTTCATTTTTTTTTTGTAATTTTTTTTTTATAATAACTGCAATATTCATATTCATTTATCGGTTTTCTTGCCTGATAAATAAACCAAAATGATTATCAGCTAATTGGAATCTACCAGAATTTCATCTCAACATCTCTTACTAAAAATCTCTCTAAGTTGTGCTAAGCTCTGTATTCATTCAGCCATCCAAAGTTGAAAAAAAATTCTAAATACGCAAGTCGACCCAGTTGACTAGTCTTTTCTGGTGTTAGTGTACAGGTAATTCTAATCTCATATACTCCATTTCAAAAATTGGCAGTCTCTCCCACCACCCAAGATGAAGCAGGAAATGACCCCAGATACTGTCTGAACTTTGAATCTCTGTCTTGTAGTGTGTACTTTGAAAGATAAAAAGAACCTTGACTCTGAGGCCACTAATTGGCCGACATAAAGGAGCGTTCCTGCTTTGAATGTGCGATAGGAAAAGGAGGAAAGCTGCTAGAGCAACAAGCAGCAGCTGTGTTTTGCTATGACTGTCTCGAGCTGGGCCGCTCCTTGCCAAGGACAGTTATTTTATCTACCCCGACTGACTTGTAACGCAACACCTGCGTTAGCACAGCCGATGAACTTGGGTGTTAGGCACGAGAGTACATTTCCCCTCTATGATATGTAAACAAGAAAAGGGAATCAGAAAGTATTTTTATTGGCCATGACACCGCAGTCGCTGCTTAACGTTTGGAATTTGTTAGGGTGTGTGTGGACTGTTTATGAGCATTTCCAAAGTAATTCTTCTGTTTATTGATTCATGTTCCCTAGAGGCTCCATAGAGATGTTGCAGTGTGCTCTCAGATAAACTGCCCTTGTCTTGTGATTGCTTTAGCAGTAGAGAGCAATTTACTGCCTGATTTACTAGGTGCCTGTGCCGCTGAGAGAGTGAGAGAAAAAAGAGAGCAAGGTTGTGGGAGAGCAAGAGAATATGTTTGTGCTCAACGTATGCATGTACACTTCTCAAATCGTGCCCAGCAGCGGTCCGCTTGGCACTCGTGTTTGTGAGTGTGTGTGTGTGTGTGAACTGGTCCAGTGCCAGCGTCTCTTTTACAGGAGTCTTGGGGACAGCGCTTTGAGTCTCTGGTGCTTGTTAAAAGGAAGACTGTGTGCGATGAACAGTTTGCAGCAGAGCACTGTGGGAATGCAGGTGTCTGGATGGAGGCACTTATTGTAATGTTTAATGGGCTCTGCATGCACGTTTACTCTGTTGAAAGGCTTTATGTGGCATTGTATTTATGGTTTCTGTTATTTTCTGTTTGCAGTTATCTAATACTGGAGTATTACAAGTGGATGTCCAATTACTTTTACTTTACTTTTTTAAATACTTTAAACTGTCTCTTTAAAATCATAACAGGCAGTGAAGAACAGGCAAGCTAGTTATTGAGAGTTAGGCCTGTTGTCAAAACAGACTGAAAGAACCGGTCAAAGAAAAAAGGAAAATTATTTATATTTGAGTGTTAATCATGATGTTGATGTGATTGCTAGCCAGCCTATTCATCTCATGCATTCAGTCAACATCTCTAAACATTTAATTCAGCTTAATCTTCTATTATTTACCTTAAGTGTGAGACTGCTTCGGATTTCTTTCGGATTTCAACCTGATAATGTTAATATCTGTTAATTTCAGTGTGATGTCTTGATTTAGTTACTACACCGCAAACCGGAATCAGGCCTTCAGCTGTGTTTAAGTGAGGATTTGCCAAATCTTTCATCTGATTTTCATCTCTGTTTGGGCTCCTCAAAGAGGATTAGGTGAGTTTGTTTGTTTGAAATGTCTTCACTTCACAAACCATTATGGATGGTGCCAAAACCTCTGTGCTGTATTCCTGTATTTAGCTGGCGTTGGGGAAGGGAGGGTTGGTATTTTTTTACGATTTGAATTAACCCTGGCAGCTTTCTCGATGGAAATGTCATCATTTAGAGAGCAGTTGCAAAGGAATGTAAGCAATGATTTGACAGCAAATATATCTTTGGTTGCCCTGGGTGTTTACTGTCTTTGCTGTAAGACTTTGTGGATCATGTTTTTCTTTAGTGTGAGTTTACCAGTTTGTGCACAAATGCATATTTGCGTGAGGAAAAATTTGTCCATGAATACCCAGGGCTTTGATCAGCCAAACTTTAGGCTTGCAATGGTGTCAGGGTATAATCTGACAGAAACCGCATCGATAACATTTCCAGACTGCTGTTTCAAATGCATTTCTGTCTCGTTCTCTGTGCTTGTTGTTGGCACAGAATTTAGGGAGAATGCAAAGCGAGTGTAATTTTTCTTCACCCATTTCCCATGAACATGTGCATGCAAACCTGACTGAAATTAAGGTATTACAGAAATAATTGACGGCAATTGAGGTACAGTTTTTTTTTTCCACAAGTTGTTTGCAGTTATTACATTTGTAGGAAAATGTTTCACCATGTCACTGCCACTTTGAGCAAATATTCACCCGCATCCAAAATTTAAGGCCTATTAAGCCAATTTGACACAGATTTAAAATGTAAAATTTCTTAAAATGGAGAGAAATTGCCTGCTAGACAGACATCCTAACTACTCACCACATAACCTTCGTGCATAACTTAATTCTAAAGTAGAAAAATATGTAATCTTATAATAGTATATTGCAGTAACATTTAAAACGTGCAGGAGTGATTTGCTAAAGGCAGAATGATGTTATTTCCAATTACAGCTCTGAGACCATGAAAATCTCACATTGTGACACCATATTTAACTTAATCTTAAACTGTTTTTGTTGGACTACATCATTGTTAGGGTTTTTTATAGTTTATTCTGCCTGCCCTTCAGCAGTTTGGATTGGTTTTTAAATACTTCTAAATGCAAAAGCTGATTGCTAACTGTTAAAGAAATACAGCTGTTGTAATGCAGCTATTTTCTTTAATATTGTGTATAAAATATTGTAGATAAAAAAATTAAAAAAATAAAATTAAAAAATTGTATTTGTATTACATGTTTTTAATGACATTTAAGTCTAATTTTAAAACCAGCAAAGTTTTTAGTTCCTGTTTTAGCACAGCGGATGATTGACAGGTGAGTAGGCGGTGCTTAACTGTTGTCTAGGACAGATCAGGGTTAAGTCTTTACACTACAAATGCAGTGTGGTCACATTTTTGACTATCTGAGAATGTTCAGTGATTGTATCACAAACATATTGTACCCCAGTTATGCTTGTATTTAGCACCGTCCACTTATGATCACATCACCCAAGATGAAAGCCAAGTATAAACAGAATCTTAGACTTATATTGAAGTGAGGGTTTGTAGCATAGTAGCTTGTGTGAGTGTAATAGACTTTGGCAGGCCTGTGGGTATCAGAGGCCCTTCTCCCTCACTGATGCTGTCTGTAACCAAGCCCCTGTGTCCATCTGAGCGTGTTCACTACGCACCCTGAGTTCACATCCGGCAGGCAGCCAACAGAGCCTTTATCCTCTGGATTGAAGCGAGCAGCAGGATCCTGTGCTGTCTTACTGATCCGAGAATAACCAGAGATAAGCAGTGATCCCAGACTGGAGTGATTCTTCCTAAACATTGGAATGTGCTTCCCCTTCCATGCCTTGGACTGGGTTTTCATTTAGAAGTTTTATGGATTCCGGATTAAAGTTTTGTTGGGTTTTAAGTCATGTGTGTTAGTCTTGAGGTCCTAATTTGTATTAGCGTACTCCTAAAAGTTTAGTTTTGGCAAATATATCAGGAAAACAGACCAAAAATACTCACTCATCCTGAACTATGCAGTTTTTTTCCACCTCACTGATGAAGTACAGAGCTGTATGTCCATGTAATACATCTTTAGAGCTCCCCGGGGTTTGGTCAGTTCTAAAAACTTGAAAAGTTTTACAACAGAGCACATGTGTACAGTAATTCTAGGTAGTGTCGGTCAATGTTCCTATGAAAGATACTGCATTCTTCAGTGACGGCCTTACAAAAGTCCCTCTATGAGCCACTGCCACCCTGTCTCCTGGCCCTGCCACCACTGTATGACAAGTGTCTCTGGGTCATCAGGACAGAAGAAAGACAAATGTATGTTGTCAAACAGTCTATCCCAGTAACAAAAGCATAACATTTTGGAAATAGCAAAATCTAATTACTCTTTTGTATAGTTGGTAATAAGTGCCTTAAACTGAGTGTCTATCTTGATTTTCTTCCTCAAATCTGGCAAACTTGGACAAATCCAGGAACTATCTAACAGAAGATCTTAAAACATGATTTTGTTTCCCAACGGACTGATTAAAATCTGTACACCCTGACTTTTGAAGGTTGCATAATATGCAATCTGATTTGGCCTTGTGGTTTTTTTTTTCAGCAGTGTGTTCCAGTTTTGTGTGCAACATGAATATGGTCACTGAACAGAACTGAGTGTCGGATTTGTCAACTGAGACTGAGATTAGTTTTGATTCTTGAAGGCACTACTTTAGTCAGTACTTTATTCAGTCACATTTCATGTAACTTGGAGGAATAGTTAAAGCACATCAAGTAAGCATGTTTAAGTTTCCATTTACTATGAGAGTACTGGGCTTGTGTGTGGTTCTGCTGACACAAGAGCTGTAGATGTAGAACACGCAATGTAGAACACGCAAGAAAAAATTGTTGAAAAAAGTTGTAATTTTTGTTTTCTTTGTGCACATAGTATTCTCGAAGCTTCATAAAATAGTGGTCCTACCACTGATGTCACATGGACTATTTTAACGATGTTCTTACTACCTTTTTGGGCCTTGAATGTGGTAGTTTGGTTGCTGTCTATGAAGGGTCAGAAAGCTCTTGGATTTCATCAAAAATATCTTAATTTGTGTTCTGAATATGAACAGGTTTTACGGGTTTTGAACGACATGAGGGTGAGTAATTAATTACAGAATTTTATTTTTTGATAGAACTATCCCTTTAAGAGAGTCTGTGTTTTCAGAAGACTTGGATTAAACCTTTTTTTCAATCTCTTTCTGTACTTTTTGAAGCATCAGCGTTTTGGTGGAATAAACTTTTAATGGACACAAATCTCTGATAGCCGAATTATAATAGGCCGCCTAATAAAAATAGTAATAATAATAATTATTATTATTATTTAATACATTTAATAAGAGAATGAGCCTAATATCGTCTTGACTATCGACAGATCTGCTATCGTCAATATCTCTGACTATCGGCGATACACAATACTATCATCTATCAGCACAACCCTGAACCTTTAATTAATTTTTATTATATGGAACAGAGTACTAAGTTTAAAAAGTTAGGAACAAAATATCCTCCCAAAGTTAATTTACCCCACATAGATTCACTAATCCAGTTTTTTGTTTCTTGAATTATGGCTAGCTTTGCTTTGTCCGTGTCAATAGCCTTTCTGCTTAAATTCTGGAGTTTCAGGTTTCTTAGAGGTTTTTTTCAAGTCTTAACACAAATATCCTTAATATTTCCATGAATCTAACCTGAAAGTCTTTAAAGAAATTGTCCAGAGGAACAAGCTCGAGAGAATGCTGTATGTACACGTGAGCTCACATTTTAATATAATGAAAACTAGAGAGTGAGAGGACCACCCTTGATCTGCTATACATGTTTTCATTCAGTTTGGCTCTCCCAAGTGATCTGGTTGAATTAATGCAATCAGAGCCATGAGAATTACGTTTTCTGAATCAAAAAGCAGATCGCTGGTTTATAAGGTCTGTTTTCTTAAGCTTGACGGTGCTGAAATGTTGGCTTTCACAAGCCTGCGGTCAGAGTTTGATTGCCTTGTTCCCATAAACTCAAACTGACTCTATGAGATGTTTGATCTGAATTACGTATTTTATGTGGAAAAAGAGATTTGTCCTTCAGTCCAGGCAGAAATCCTGTATTCTACCATGCTGTTTGTCTTCTGGTTAGTGTTTGCTCTTCAGCTCTTGAGGTTTTCTCACCTTGCGTTATCAGTTCAAAAGCTTTAGATGAAGAACATTACAAGGGTGTTATTATGGCTGCAGGTGCCAGATCTGTTGGTGTTTGTCTGACTGTGTTGGCAGTGTTAAAGGAGAATGGGCACAGAGGGCAGCTAAGCCCGACGTAGCCCAGACCATATGTAGGCGTTGTGGTTGGGAAGTTGGAAAGTTACACCACCGTGAGTGCCAGGGTAGCCAGTGCACGGTCCAGGACTTGCAACATAACCCGCATGTAGCACGATAATTAAAAACATGGCACAAAATTCCTTTTTGTTGCCATTTGATCACACCTGTGTGTGATAAAACTGCTGGAGTCCGAGATGGAGAATGTTTATGGATGTGTAGTAGGTCTGCATATATTTATGGAGTAACACTTCTGAAAGATTTCATATTGGAGGCTTTGTTTTTTGGTTTAGGTTTGCTGTACCCAGAGATTCTTAACTAATCATTTAGTACTTTGATCTATTACTTTGATCTGACAATAACACAGTTTTATATGTTATCAAATGGTCTTTTTAACAAGACGCAGATTTGAGGTTTTGAAGTTAGACTTTCATCCATTAAGTGGATTTTATCATTGCACAAGTCAATGACACATTGCTGTTTAATATTAAATAGTTTATTTGTTTTATGATTTGTGAATAGTAAGTCTGTAGTGTTGAGTAACTACTTGATCGGTTAGTAGACTTTTATACGATACCAAAATCCGAAGTATGTTCGTCCAAATCCTACTAATGAAAAAGTTCTGTGGTACTACTGTATGTTTTTTTTTGGGGGTGGGGGGGGGGGGGTATTTTTGAAAAACAATTGGATTCATGTGGTATATATTGAAAGTACCATGAAATTGCATTCCAATATCATTGGTGTACCTCAACAGCATCCCTTTAAAGAAAGCCAGTTCACTTTGGTGGCCTTTTTGGTAACACGGGTTTTCTGTGCAGGTGAGATGAATAGAAAAACTGCTTCTATCTTTTTTGAATATTGAATGACCAAATCTCAAAAATGTTTTAATTTAAAGATACATGTCAGAGGTTTCCTTTCACTGGTTGCCTTTTTTAATCCAACAATGCAGTGGAAACTCATTCTTTTAGGGAACTCGATGATCTGGTTCTAGGCAGACACTGCCAGTGTAGCAGGAAGTGAAGCGCTGTCTCCATTGTCCCTCATAGATGGATGAGCTCCGGGAATGTCAGACAGGGCTGTGGACTCCAAGACCTTCTCCTTTTTTTCCCCCTCCTCCTCCTCCTGCTCCCCTTTTTATGTTTTTCCAGCGAGTTGTGAATTGTGCTCAGCATTTGAAGCTCACACTTCACCACTAACAAACAGACATCGGTCATCTCCTAAATTTTAACACCCCACGAGAGGAAAGATTAGAGGCTCTGAGTCTCTCTCATGTTTACCTCCACAGCTCTCAGAAGCTGGATTGCCTGCTGCCCTATTTTTAGTCAGAAGAGTATAAAAGTCTTGCTCTTCTCTTTGAATGTTGCTACGGTGCAAATAAAATCATTAACTACATCTGGAACCTCAAAGCGAGGACTTGATAATATGGAAGCTCTTTCATTTATTTTCCACATGCGGCAAAGTGGATGAAGTTTGTCGCTTCTTGAATCTAATGAATGCTGCTCTACACTAAAGATTTTTGTTGACTGCTTTGATGTTGTTTTCAGTTTTTCACTTAGGCCAATTAAGTTCTCAGTTAGTTTGATGTAGCCTACACTTTTAAAACCTACTCTTCATAAAAGCAAGATTAAATTTTAAGACGCGGTCTTTTACTTTACTTTAGCATGAAAACCATCCATCGTTTCCTCAATATTTGCATTATTTTTGCTGTGCGCACCTTCGCGCTTGTGCTGATGCAGAGAGTATAAACCAGGCTCTACACTCGAAGTGCTGTGCAGTTCAAACAAGTAGCGCAGTTTGGTTATGCGTTCGGTTTCGTTTGGCATTTGATGTTTCACATATGCAACAGAAATGGCAGCTCTTATGAGTTAAACAATGAAATAAACAATGTAATTTATTTATATATAAATTACATTTATTCATAATTTGCAATCTGAAAGGCATAAATAATACATATTATGTGATCAACTAACGTAAGACGTAGTGACAACACAGCTTTTTCCTATTTTCTGTAGCTTACCAATTTTTACACAGGTATACCTTTTTATGTGCTGTGCATATTGGATCTTGTAAGCCTGCGGTGATGGCTGTACGCAGAAATTCAAGGTAATAAAACACCCGGCCTCTCAACTGTTGTCATTGTTATTTGGGCCCCCTTCACATGTGGAAACCATTATATCCTGTCTGCTGGACTGAAAAAAAACAGAGCTGCCGCGAGTTGGAGATCTGCAAGAGAATCCGCTCCATGACCTGGTCTCTCAACGGGCCCCTCAGTGTTTGCACAAAGAGGTTTTGTTATTGTAGGACCCCAGGCACCGTCGCCCCTCCACCGACACTCAGTCTTTCTCTCGGTGGAGGGGCAGCCTAAAACATAAGTTCAGCCCAGATCGGATAAAGAACACACTGGCATAAGGTGTGTTATCTCTGTAGGTGATTTATCTCCACATTGTAAGTTGAGTGAGGCCCAATGTATATCCCCATTTAAACAGTATTTTGATGCTGGATGTGTTAAAAGATTCTTTTATAATAATAATACTACACTTTTTTTTATATAATAATAATAACACTACACTACACAAGAAGACATCCCAGACAGTCATCAGACTAGGCTGAACTGCACATGGTCCAAGACCTTGAAAGTATATGAATGCAATGTTTTGTCTGTGCTAGTAAACTGTAACTGTGGAAACCAAAGTCATTTTTGCGCCAGCCTTATACAGTGTCATTACTTCACCTCTGATGATCAGATAAGTTTGAGAAGTTTTGGTATTAAAGAACCATTAAAACAACTAATGCTCCATTAACCTGATAACTCTGTGAGATTCTAAATGCAGTCCACCCATATATGCTCGCATGTGGAACTCATTTTACACTCACTCTCTTTTCGTCCACCCAACCCCCTCACAAACACACACACTTCAGTTTATTCACTGCTAATGTGAAACACGTCAGCTGCACTTCAGTATCTGTTAAGGCTTGTTTTTTCTGACAATATTTATGAATGTATGTGAGAAAAATACAACATATCTGAAAAATATCTGACTTTTCACGTGTCTTCTATATCTATCTATCTATCTATCTATCTATCTATCTATCTATCTATATATATTTATATTTATATATAGGACTATTTTAGAGAAACTACATAAATATCAATATAAATATCTTTTAAAATATGTAATATTGATGTAATTTATATTTCTTAATACTATATAGTTATATTTCTTAATCCTAGGTGTTATTGAATGATATTCATAAACCATGACATTTGCAGTATATAATGTCCAATACACTGCAATAATAGCATGGCACTCTTTCGTTCGTGAGGAATCAAAATTTGAGTTATCTGTTGCTCTGTGGTTAAATCCGTAGTGCGTTTTCAGTATTCATTTGTCAGTTAATGTTACATTCAAATTGCTTTTTGGTTCTTGCCAGTGTGTATATTACGCATTTCTGCATATTCGGGTGCAGATGCAGAGTGCTGCCTTGTCTCTGGCTCATCCTTAGAAAACTGGGAGAGGGTGAGAGGGAGATGGAGAAAAAACACATCAGAGGGCTGGGAAGGATGCCTCATTCTAGAGCAGAAGCCTTTGTAGTGCAATGAGCACATTGCTTCTGAGAGTTTGAGCGTGGGGGAGGGAGAAAGGGGGCGAGCGGGGTACCTGCGGCAGGAAATCGTAATAACATCCCAGACTGGCTTCTGTTGTCTGGCCTTTCATCTTCTCTGTTTGTACCCAGTTTCCCCTGTCGCTGCCGCAGCAACTAGGTGTTGTCAGCTGCGGTGAGGAAATATGGGATTTCAAGTCAGATTGTCAGTTACTCTCATAAAACACATTCATTTGAAGGCAATTTTCAGTAGGCCTACATCCAGAAAAAACAAACATTTGAGCAAATAATTGTAAATAAAATTACATACAAGAGATAAATGAAGGTCATAATGAATTCATTGGGACGTTTGAGCATTTAAAAATTTTAAATCAGTTTTTCTGAGTTACTACAGTATAAACATTACAACTGAGTTGAGTTTTACAACATTTGTACGTGATGAGGTAAAAATACAAGAAGTTATAGTGCTAATGACATTTAATATTGTTTCCCTGTTTTTATTGTGAAATTGTACGCATGGATTTGCAGTCAGGAATTTGCTTTAGATGACATTTGTTTTTGATAGCAGTAATCAGGGTTGCCAGGTATGCAAAAACAAAACTAGCCCAATAGTGATTTTCCCACAGTTCTCCCCTCTGACGAGGGTCCTGTCTGTTGTAAGCACATTCTGGAGGGTGAGGGGAGATCTCTTTAACCCGCAGCAACAGTGTAAAAGTAGTTCAATTCCATGGTAAAACCACTGACATGGCAACCCTGGCAGCAACAGATATCTTAAAATGAAATTTTTATTATTTACTCACCCTCATGTTGTTCCAAAACTTACAGGACTTTCCCTTTTCCGTAGAAAAACAAAATAACATTTTGAAAAATGTCTCAGTTGTTCTGTCCATAAAATGAAAGTCAATGCATCCAATTTGCTTTTTGTTACAATGTTGAAGAATATTTCAAGAGTTTTGTCCATATAATGAAAGCTCATCATGGACAAAACAATTGAAATATTCTACAAAATATCACATTTTGTGCTCCACCAATGACATGAGGGTGAAAAGAAATGACAGATTTTTCATTTATGGGAACTGTCCCTGTCATATTTCCATATCATATTTCACATCCCTCATGACTAATAAACAATCTTAAAGTCAACTTAAAACGATAATGCTAAATAACCTATTTAATTATTTTTCTAATCTTTAAAATGTAACCACTTGGTTTTCCTCTGAAACAACATTTCTTGTCCAATGACATCACTTGGATAGCCACCACATTGCTAAATATTTGTTTTAGCAAACTCTTTAATCGTAACCTTAGTATTTTATGTAATGTCCACTTTTGCTCATCAAATAAGTTACAGATGAATATAATTAAGTCGTTTTGATATGTATTATGTTTATGATTTGCAAATGTCAATTTGGGTTGACTTACCTAAGAGCAAAAACGCATTACTGCTCTTTAACCTATATCTTTACTGCAGAGGTAAGGAGGGTCAGTCCAATGATTTAGACCTTGTAGGCCTAAAGAGAGGATTACGCACCTTTTCTGCTCATTGCGTTGTGAGCACACCCTTTCACTCCCTTGTACAATCCCAAATTAATGAGGATTAGCTGGATGGGCTCTGGCCTTTGAAGATGACTGAATTGCTAATAGGTTTATCCCCCTCCATCGCGCCATTTTAATGGAAATGCTGCCGAGCATCAACGCCGCAGCTCCAGTGTTATTCCGCTCCCACAGCGCGTCAGCTGTTTCCTCAACCAATGCCTGGAAACTTTACGGAAGAGTGTGTGCAGTTAAAATCCAATAAGCTCATCTGTGCCCATTAGCTTTGCGCAACTGCTACGAGGTATGCAGAGAATGACAGAGAACTTTTCTGTTTGTGTATTGAAATACGGACATGACTTATGGATTTCATTCCTTAGGTGGAGGCAATAATTGTTAAGTGGCTGCTTTTAGGCTGAGGGACACGGCAATCTTGATATAATAAACCACCCTGCAGAGGGCTTGGTTTTAGTAAATCTCACTTGCCGTGCCTATGTTGAAGGGAGTGCCGGAGCCTTGGCAAGCCTGGATCAAATACAGCATGAGGTTCAGTCATTCCAGACATCTATTCAACTGCACTCAAGATTAACCCTAGGGTTGACAAGATTAATAACCGCCCTGGACACCAAATTCTGAGCCAAAGCAGCTGCATATAGGCCTCTTTGTCCCCCACTCAGTTGAACGGTGGTATGTTATTGCTTAAAATCCTATAGCTTGTCATTCATTTTAATGTCAACTTGTGTCTGAGGATTTGACGGTGGATAGTGCAAACATGGAGAGGGCTTGAAGAGTCCTGTCGATTTGTAAAGTTTAGGCACTGAGTATTGCTGGTGGCATAGCTTGATGCTGCTCTATTTCTTTCTGTTGTTGCAGGGCAACAGACCAAGATCAAAGTGGTCACAGATGTAACTAAACAATTGCAACAATAATTTAAATTCTAGTCACCATTGGTGACAGTTGAGAAATCTTTGCTTGCATCCATGTCATCAGTTTTGTCATATTATCTCTCTAAAGCGGTAGTTCTCAATCAGGGGGCCTCAAGATGACTTAAAAGGATTTAAAATAAGACAAAACAAGAACTGTGATTCCCACGATCTTGAAAAACCTAGATATTTGATACAGCCTAATTTAAAAAAAAAAAAAAAATTCTAGACTTAGGAAAATTCATGTAAATTAATTCAATCTTTTAATTCTGTGAGCATTTTTTTTTTTTTTTTTTTTTAAATTTCCAGTTATGCCAAGATCTGAAATTCCTCATCCAGAATATCACAAACAAGTAGAAAAGTCATGGGGCCTTCAAATATTTTTGTGGACAATGGGAGTCTTGGTAACAAAAATACTGCCTTAATGTTTTAAATTTTGATTTAGAGGACTCAAAAAGATTCACAAAACCATTTTGAACTTGCTTGTGGGTTTATTTAAATCAAACTCATTTGTGAATAATTTAGAGTCCTCATTGACTTCACTAAATGTAAAGTCTTTTTTCAGTTACGTCCTATTTAAAATAATCTGGGAGCCTTAACTGTGATTAGACGTGACGGTATTCGGTAATGCGGTAAAGATCGTGGGCACTTCAAAATACCGTGAATAATTATTTATTACAAATTATTCAGATTTTGTGAATGCATATTAAGAATATTTTCCCCATTAACTGGTTACAGTGCACAACACCGCTGTATGAAAGATGCATGCGCACTCTCATGTAAACAAGCACGGATGAGAAGCGCATGGTGGAATACGTGAAAAACGTTCTGGATGAAAGCGCACATTCACTCTCTGACAGCAGATGGCACTAAACAGCAGAAATGCAGCCGTTTCCCTGGAAACCCTGTGAACAAAGCAGCTGCACTACTTTCTAAAAATGTATTTAAATGGTTTAAACAGCCATTCAGATTTTTGTTTTCACAGTGGTATTCATCACTGCAACAAATACTTAAATATTTAGACTTAATAGGCTATTTATTTTCAAACTTTTTTTACATTTTAATCTGGACTACAACATGCACCAGATTTTGTTTGAAAATGTTTTGATTCTTTATTGTTTGGTCACACTTTAGGCTACATTAAGGCTCTGTTAATTAACATTAGTTAATTCTTTAGTTAACATAAACTGCCAATGAAAAATGATTCTAAACATTCATTAATCTTAGGTAATTTCAATATTTAATAACACATTGTTAAAACTCAAAAGGTGTAACTGTGATATTTAATGAACTAACAGTTGTGTGTTTTTAACAAAGATTTAAAACTTCAGTAGCAAATGTAGCTATTGCTCATTATTAATTTTAACTTTTTAATTAATTAAAATTTTTACTTATGAGATCATATTGTAAAGTGTTACTTACTGGTCTTTGTAATTCATTTGAACTTTGAATTTTTTTTTTTTACTTTATAATTTTTTTTATGTATTTATTGTATGTTAAGGGTCAGTTCTTTCTGTTATTAGAAAAAAGTTATTAAACCTGTTATAGTTTGACAACACTTTTTAGCAACTAAATTTCAATACTGTGATGATACTGCTTACCATGATAAAAGCATTGGCAAGTAATCGCAACATGAAAATTTCATACCATCATATGCCTAACTGTGATGTATACTTCAGTTTATGAAACTTAAGTGAAAGTGAAAGTGAAGTGACATAAAGCCAAGTATGGTGACCCATACTCAGAATTTGTGCTCTGCATTTAACCCATCCAAAGTGCACACACACAGCAGTGAACACACACACACACACACACTGTGAACACACACCCGGAGCAGTGGGCAGCCATTTATGCCTGTCGTGCCCTAAAAGATTCAAGTCTTTTACAAAACACAGTCACTGTTTATTGCGGTGAAATTGACTGTAAGGGAAACTTCAGGTGAAATGCTGGAACCATAATAATAGTGTAGCGCCCTGTGTTTTTTTAATCAGTTTTCTTACCTCAAAGACCTGCCTCTCAAGAGTTTTCACGTTTGTTGAGAGGGTTCTCAAGTTACAAGCTGCGAAATTCCTCTTTGGCCTGGGTAAAGTTGTGAAAGCCGTCAGAGCAGTTCGAAAAACAAACCCACCACACCGAGGAAAGACCCGCGCTGGTGCCCGGTGTGCTATTTGTGTTTGTGCCTGTGTTTATTTTACAAGAAGGGTCTGAAATGACAAGTTTCTTCTTTCACTTAGTTTTCCACAGCTTCTGTGTCTGGAGCTTTATTCACAAAGGTGGAGCTCATCCATACATCACCCACAGTTTGTTTTGCTTTTTATAAACATGCGCTCGTGATGAAATTCCAGGCCTTAGGTGAGTGCGGACATGTGCCTGTTTCATCATCTTTAATGTGGGTGACCACCCTGACCTCAGACACATTTCACACTGACTAAAAGAGTTTCTTCTCTTCTTAAGTGTTAAAGATCATCCGTCCTCCTGATGGTGAGTGATTTTTTTGGACAGGGTGGGAATCCATCAAGTTGTTATGACACATTCCGCAGCGATATTCTGTGTCAGGATTGCCGTGGTAATGAGGCGCGCAAAGAGCAAATATCGTCATTGTGAGGAACTGTTGAGCTTGTAGGCTATTTTTGAAGGTTTACAATGGTAAGGTGCAGACATAGAAATTTTTAATTTTCCATAGCTCATTTAGCCCGGAATTGGGAGGCTTATGCAAAACATCTGCAGTCTTATTTAAGCAAATGTTTGGTGAGCTTTTGTGCAGTATGTAATGTAATTGTTGGCTTTAGATGTTTATCTAGTGTTTGTGTCTACGATGAGCAACATGTTGGCAAAACATTGTTGCAGTTGTACATGAAACTTGAAATCCACCTAAAGCCTGTGATTTCTTGAGACTTCTCTAGGAATTTTGCCACCAAAGAAATTACTCTGTGTACTTTCAGTAATAAGGAGATCACAGTTTTGAAAGAAAAATATAGTTAGTATAATTATCATCAGTTATTCATTATGTTTGAAGGGAAGCTACTTTGAACCTGTAGCTTGCTAAATTAAAAGCTACAGTAATAGCTTTTTTAGCATAAGGACCAATTCTCACTATTAACTAATTGCTTATTAGCATGCATATTGTTAACATAGTGGCTGTTTATTAGTACTTACAAAACCCATTTTCTCCATGACCATATTCTACATCCCTAATCCTATATCCAATACCAAAACTTAACTTCCTTACTATTAATAAGCAGAATGTTTGAGTTTACTGAGGCAAAAATCATAGTTAATTGTTTGTTTATAGCAAGAATTAGACCCAAAAATAAAGTGATCAAAGCGATAATATATTTCTTAAATAGAAATACTGTCACAGTAATACTGAATCAGTGTGTTTCAGTTTGTCAGTCACTGAAGCAGTGAGTTGTAAAAAGTAGCTCATTACTGGAAAACTGTTTTACACTATTTTGAACACAACTGAGCTACTATCACACTACTGAAAAATTACCAGAAAAGTCATTAACCAAAAGTCCTGGTGCATACGGATAAATTCTGCCAGATATTCTACCTGCAATTGCCATTTTCTTCCTTGTTTCAGTCTAACAGTTCCTTACTTTTATTTGTCAGCTTTCAGCAACAGTTCTCTCTTCTTTTCCACACAGAGAATCTTCAACTCCTTTGTGTATACGGAGAAGACTTCAAATGGTGAAACAGAGGTGCAGCAGGTGAGTTACTCATCATCATACATTGATATTGAGTGAGTGCTCTGTGTGTGTGTGTGGTCTAGAGGGGCAAAGGACACCCATTAAAATTCTGCACTTGCTGTCTGCTGTCTTTGAAGCCATCTTTGTGCTTTCTACTGCTGAAACACAAATTCCAACCTCTATTGACTGCGCCGTGTCCCTCCCTAACAAGCTCTAGAGAAATGAGAAGATGGTTGCTCATGCTTTAGCTCTTTCTAACATAAATGCTTTTGGCCCATGATCAAAACTCTCAGATTAGAAACCATTTTAAAAGTCTGTGGTATTAGGAGAAGAGCTTGTTCAATTACAAACATGCCTGTCTGTCAATATGGATAACGTTTAATAGAACGAGACAGGAAAATTATTTGTATTACACCCATGGCATAAATGTCTATTTTAAGTTATGTTGTCATGGTTTTCAAGGTTTAATGCTGAAATTTAAGAAAAATCTTTTTTGCAATTAAAGTTAGTTTTAAACTTGTGATGATTCTTTTAACTGTTGTTTTAAGTTTCTGCTATTATGATTTACTTTTCTCTTCTTCTTTCATTTTCTTTTTTTCCCCCCACTATCAAACCAAATGATTGGGCATTACAACAAAGTATAATAATAACCAATATCACATACAGCATACCTTCATAAGTTTTTAATATTGTTTGAGGAGATTGTTTGCAATGCACAACGTCAAGATCTTTAAATATGAATAATTGTAGAAGCTACCTTTGAGATTGTACAAGGTTTTTGCTTGAATTGATCAAGAACTATATAACTACAAATAATTTATTCCCAGTACCCTGTTGGGGTTGGATCTGCTCAAAATCATTTTATTTATTTGTTTGTTTATTTGTTTATCGTTTTATGGGTATTCTTTATTTTTTTTTTTATTGTTAAATTGCATTTTTGTAACACATTCATAAACTACTACTACAGACCTTATAAAGCTATATTCTACAAGACAAAGCAAAAACTGAATTTACATAAATTATTCTGTTCAAAAGTGTACATACCCTTGGTCTTTAAAAATTGTGTCCATCACCTCCTTGAGAATCAGTAAGTTGTAGTTTGTCTATATAGCCCATATATTTGTTATGCAGACTCTCAAACTAAACACACTGTTTTTATGATCCCTTCTTTTTTCATTTTTATATTATTACCTCAAAAATATATTGTACACAGTATACAGTATACAATATAATATATACAGTGTGTGCATATGTATCATCACAGCTAAAAATTATAATTTAGGCCACAGTAACCATGGAATTTCATTTCATTACTTTTCCATCTGAAACTGTGGGAATGCATTTCGTTTCTCCGTCACTTTTAAGACAGTAAGCCTGTCATGCACTAGTGTGATTTATTCTTGCCATGGGCCTCTCCCTCTTGCCTACTCCAGCTTCTGTTTTTGCTGTAAGGCATAAAGAGCTTTCAGTGTTAATACACTCTGTTCTGACCAGCCTCAAAACGAATCAGCATGAGTGGCAGCAACTGAGCTCGTATCCTATGAATGTGTTTCTCAGCGACACACACACACACACACACACGCCCTGAGCAAGAACGGACAGGTTGTTACTCTTGGGTTTCCGTGCCAAGAGAAGCTCTTTTGTGTGACATATTCCTGTACGTTGTCTCTCTCTCTCATTCCTCTCACCTGCAGCTATTTACCGGCTGCTGGTGAGAGATTAAGCCGATCGCTGGCAGGTTTTCCTAGCGACACCTCGACAGCTAATTGCCAAACAGGGTTTTTTGGGGTAGACGCTGATAAACCGTTCTGCCTGCTGAGGCAATCGAGACCTGAACGTGTTTGATTATGAAGTGACTCAGGCGTTGTCATGCTATAATGCTGTTTTGTTGTTTCTCATGAATTGGTACTGGATGTACTCGTATAAAAAGGAAAGGAGATGTAGACGAAGAATTAAAATGATTACTCCACTATTTTGGATCTTGCCGCTGGTGTTGTTGACTAAGCTGAGTAGATTCAGACTTATTGAAGTGTTACATTTAAGTGGAACATGTGAATCAACTTTTCCACTTATCATACATGTATGAAAACTACTTTGGGTTAAAATGATTGACTTAATATACAGCAGTAAGTACACACAAATGTGTGAAATTTAGAAATTAATAATTTTATTTTTATATTATTTTGTGGTATGGTAATGCAGCCTAAATACAGTCTGTTCTTAGCGCTGAAATCTGTATCTCATTAAATTGACCTAGTTTTAGTTTCTGTTTAATAGAGCTCTTTGTTTTGTTTTCCTAAAATCAGAAAGAGAATTAGCATATTCAAGAATTTCTTATTTGTTGAAGAATGAAGAATATGGGAATAATAATGGTTGTTAATTTGAGTAAAATTAAGAATTTTTGTTCTGCAACACACATAATTGAACCATACCTCTGATTTTTAAACCATTGTGTGTTCCTGAAAGTATAAAAAATATAAACGTCAAGCATGTAAACCAGACATTATTTTACTTCAACTTAGAAACCTTCTAAAACCTGTGAATTAATCTTTCATGTTAGCCAAAAAAAAAAAAAGTGCAGTATTTTGTAACAGCTTTGATTGTTGTTATTTTGTGGGAGGAAAAATAAAGCATTATATCAATTAATTGATTTACATTTTATGGTGTCAAAAAAAAACATCTGAAATATACGGTAAAATACTGGCAGCTGCGGTTGCCAGAACTTTACCATAAAAAATATGTCAGCAAATTTTTAGGATTTACAGACTTAACTTAAATTCACTGTAAAAACATGTATTTCATTAACTAATATAATGTTAATATTCCAACCAATTTTTTTTTTTAACAGTTATTCACTCTATACTAAAACTTACTGTTAACCGATTGACAGGTTTTTACAGTCTTCTACTGTTCAAATCACAATCATTTTTTACAGTGTGGTTGCTCATGTTTCCTTTGTACTGCTTTGTACTGTCTTTTTCTCTATTTATTGTTTTAGTTGATATTCTAGTTCTTCTTTTATTAACCATTGTAAAGGTTATAAAATAACACTTTTAGATCTGTAACTACAAATCCCATTATTCTGGTTTCCTCTAAAAAAAAAAATGACTTTCATCAGTTGCTCGTTTGGCAATGCTGTCAACATCTGCCAGTCTTAGAGTACATATGGTAATGAAGGCCTGGCACTGCCATTTGTGCAAGTTGAAAAGGCACCCCAGTGGAAAACGGCTCCAATTAGGATCATGTCCATGTCTTGTAGGTACACAAAGACAAATAAAGCCTGTCTTTTCTTAATGTCACCATTTTAATGAGCTAGGAAACAGACCTTGTGAAATACCCAAATTAATTTTCACACAGTTTGTCATAAGATATTTATGAATTAGATCATTTATTTGACATTAGCTCTAGCTTGTTTCATTTTTTGTTTGAAAAAATGTAGTTGATATTGTGAATTGAGCACAATAACCGGAAGTTACTTTCCAGCTCTATTTCAAGGCTTGAAAGTTTGGTTATATTCTACAAAAGTAGATACAAGGTTAGATAGTGTTATTTTCTGATCTGTCTGAAGTGGGAATGTTTCCCTTGGATTGTGAACTTGAGAGAATAACATTGAAGTTTAGCAGTAATGGCTGAAACAGGCAGCTTATTGGATGTTCCCGGTTAATGGGTCATGGTACATTTCTCCAATCCTGGACTTGGAGGTTGAGATTTATCATTTGATCTTACCTTAATTCAAGTCTTATGTAAAGTTGTTGTTAATTCAAGAGTTAATGCTTTGTATGTGTGCATGTTTTGGTTTACTAAAACATCTGGTGAAAAGAAAGTGGCTCATGTGGCAGGATTTTTTTTTTAGAAACTCTGCTGCTCTAGTTAATAACTTTCTCCAGGGAACTCCAGTCTGCAACGGGTAAACCAGAACTCACAGAAACAAAGTTAATCAGCCGTAACTCCTTCACACAAGTGCAGTATAGACCCAAAGCTAAAACAACATCCCAGTTTTCTGAAACCTCTTCTGGTTTATGAACTCTGTTTTCCCTTATAGCACCAAACCATTTTCCCAATGCGTGTGGCACTGCAGCAGCTGACAATGCATGTCTAATGGTGATCGATTACTACTTAACAAAGTTAGCTCAAGCGCTCTTTGATGTAGAGTGGAGGGCTAGATTTGGAAAGCAAATTAATCTCATCTTATTTCACAGGACTAATAGAAAGGGAGTTCTCAAACAGGAAGTGTGTATATCAAATAGGGTTGGGCCGATAGACGATGCCATCGATATGAATACATCTGTTTTTATTGTTTTCAGCTGGCAAAAAAGATCCGTGAGAAGTTTAACCGGTACCTGGATGTGGTGAACAGGAACAAGCAGGTGGTGGAAGCCTCTTACACAGCCCACCTCACATCCCCCCTCACAGCCATCCAGGACTGCTGCACCATCCCTCCCTCCATGATGGAGTGAGTAGTCATTTATTACTCCTTTAATTTGACTTTTTTGCACCTTTAAGTGCATTTAAAGCATGTTAAATCTGTGTGAATCTGATGCGTCATTGTCATTTACTTGTTTCACTGATTTTACTGTGTGCATGTGTAAAGGGTGTGACTAAGCTTATGTGAATGAGGAACGCATTTTTAAATGCCACAAATATTGTGTTTAAATCACTGAAAGGCAGTGATTTGTTAGCTTAGTTGTCAGGCTGCCCTTTCAAACCTAATCTCTCTCTCCCATTGCAGTTTGCAGAGTTTTTGCTATATCTTTTGTCTGCTTTGTGTCTTAACTGTCCCTCCCTTCTGTCTGTCTGACTGACTGACTGTCTCACTCACACATCCAGGCTCATATGTTTGGCTCTACTTCTCTGAATTTTCATCTTCTCTGCAACTCTTTATCTCTGTCTGAAAGGATGTTCTCCATCATCCATTGACCTTCTCAGCTATGTCTCTTTCATCCTTTATCGGTTCATATTTTTTCCTGTATGCATCCCTTCACTATCATTTGACATTTTAAAGGTTCTGCTGGTTATACAAATGAATTATTATTGAGTTGTTTTTCCTCTACATTTTCTTAATTTGTTCAGTATGCTTTAAGAGAGAAGCCAGGTTTCTGCATACTTTGGCAAAAAATGTAATTAGTCAGTAGATTAGATTAGAAAAAGGCTCCCACAGTCATGGCAAACATCATTTATAAATATTTAAACTGTGACCAGACCAGGTAGTGGAAATTAATAAAATATAAATATTAATTTTACACTGCTGTTTTTTTTTTTTTTTTTTTTTTTTTTTTTTTTTTGCAATAAATGCAAGGATGCAATAAATTGATTTTGATCTTTCTATTCACCAAAGAATCTTTAAAAAAAAAAGGTAAAAAAAAAAAAAAAAGTTTCCTTAAAGCAAGTCAGCATATTCAAATGATTTCTGAAGGATCATGTGACTCTGAAGACTGGAGTAATAACTGCTGAAAAATTCATTAATCACAGGAAAAAATTACATTTTAAATGGGAAAACAGAGGTTTTAAATTTAAATAATATTTCACAATATTACTGTTTTTTTTTTTTTTTTTTTTTTTTTTTTTAACTGTGATCAAGGTAAGCCCTGGTAAACATAAAATACTAATTTTTAAAAACATAAAAATTCTATACATGGGCTAGAATTTGCTTGCTATCTTTGTCACTTTTTTTTAATCTTTAGTTTTTTCCTTCAAGATTAAGTTTGCGTTTGTCAAAAAAAAGAAGAAAATGTGCAGAAAATGTGCAGTTCTCAAAGGACTGTTTTGGAAAATGTCTCTGTCCCCGAGGCACAGAAACATCTTTTACGATGTGTTGAAGGGAAGTAAAATTATAGAAATAGAAGAAATAGAAGTTTACTTCAGGTTTTCCAGTATGTCATCCAGTGTCCAGTATCAAAGTCAACGCATTGTTAATATCACCTGAGGCTTGATGAAAAAGCATAAAAGAGCTAGCTAGAAGCTGCTTTATCCTACAAGACAACACTGATGTATTTATGAATGACACATCATTTGGCTTAAACCTTCACACACCTGCCCAATCAGCTCATCGATGTTTATCTAAACCGCCTCTTCAAGTTTTCGTAACAATGGAATGTACTATACACCGCCTTGATATGATCATGTTACATCCTGTTTGTGGGTTTTTGAAAAGCCTTTCATTATGACAGCATGATGAACAATATAATGTACATTTTTCTAAACTGTAGAAGTGAACAGTACTTTCGACAGATAGGTTTACAATGCTGTACCCTTACATGATACATCAGATATATCAGCGATCTCTAGAAAAGTCATGTTATTTTGCGTGAGGGTGGTCCATCCTTATGGTGGCCAGCACATTGAGATCTTGTGACCTGTCGTGTCCAATCCAAGTTGTTCTTCAGTTAACTCAGTGGACATCTTGATAATGTTTTCTAGGAATTTTAGTGTAGCTCCTGTGTACTTGCTTTGGGAAAAAACAACACTTCCAAAACATCTCCAAAATGTTTGTCAGGGTTTTGTTTTAGTAATATATTTAAAGGTTAGGCTACCTGAGAACATTGGATTCATAAGGTTAAATGACATTACAAACTTTTATGTAAAGGCAGTATAAGCATCAAGAATAAACAAAATATTAAAAAATAGATTATATTATACTTTTTTTTATGGAAGCGCATTTTTCCACAGTTTAATAAAAAAAAAAAAAAAGGTAATTTTTACTTTTTCTAAATTCTGAGATTATGTCTCTCAATTTAAACTTTTTCTCACAATTCAGAGAAAAAAATATTTCATAATTGCAAGATATAAACTTAAAATTCTGACTTTCTTCTCTTGTTTACATCTTGCAATTCAAATTGTTTTTGTTTTTTGGAATAAAAAAATTAAAATGTAATTGCAAATCTTTATCGCACAGTTCATCCCAGAGTTTATATAATCCAATTTTAAATGTATATCTCTCTATTTGAGTTTATTTACAATTCTGAGAATTGTGAGATAAAGCCTTCCATACTTTTGCCCTCAAGGAATCACAAAAATGCCTGTGCTGTGATTAATGTAATAACGGAATGAATAGATAATAAAGTCATTTTCAGACAAGGTTTCTAGAGATTTAAAGCCTATGACATCTGCTCCGACATTGTGTCCTCTATCAGACCTCAGTTCAGCTGCCCTCATAAAGCCCAGTCACGGCCGAAAGATCAAATGTTTCACACCATATCAATGTCCCATCCCCATCATACATCCCAGCGGTGTCTGTTCTCCCAGGAGCGCTGACCTCTGGCACAGGAGAATGCTTTAATCAACACTCACCCCCACGGCCTTCTGCTACACTTAACCAGCGATGAAACTGTCTAGAAATAGCCCTTTACTCAGGACGCATGTGATCGACTGCTCTCTCTCTCTCTTTCTCTCTCTGCTTAGGGGGATTTAAGAGTCGGTGGAGTGTTAAGCTACATTTGTGTATTGCCCAAAGGATAGTCTGCAATACTAATGATGTTGAAGTTTGTGCATGTGGAGTCTACAGTCTCCACATGCACATGTGATAAGCGACAACCGTTATTACCAGAACCAAGGAAATACCATGTTTTTTTTCTTGGCCCATGGTAATACCATAATATTCTTTGAAATACTTTCAGTATCATCTAAATATCATGACGCACATGTATGGTTATGAAGCAGTATCATTTTTAGCCTTTTAATGATATTCAAATTTCCAAATTCTGTTCTATTAAACTTTTTGTTCATCAATGAATTATGAAAGCGGAAATTTTCAGCTTTGCCATTAAATGGATAAATTCAATTTTAAAATATATTAAAATAATTTTAATTGTAATAATATTTCAAAATATTACTGTTTTACTGTAATTTTGATTAAATAAATGCAGCCTTGGTGAACAAAAGTTTTCTTCAAAACATTTAAAAAAAATCTTACAGACCCCAAAGTTTTTAATCTAGTCTATATGTATGATGTTTACAACATAGGCTATATACATATAATCTTAATAAAATAAAATATATATATTTTTATTAAATTGATTGCGAATTTCAGGTAGTAGGAGAAAAACATTTCAGATATTCATATATATATATATATATATATAAATATATATATATATATAATATATATATGAAAATCCATTATGTTTATATATATATATATATATATATATATATATATATATATATATATATATATATATATATAATTTTTTTTTATTTTTATGGCAATGAATTTAGATCATCACATTCCTGTTATCATTTTTTTCCACTTGGATCTTTTTTTTTTTCTCCAGTGTTTACATTTCTTGATTAGGGTTTCTTCCCCCACAAACAAACTCTCATTCTCCTGATTTCCTTTCCTCCCTCTTTCACTCCTTTGTCATTCCCTGTTAACTGTTAATCCGGTCTGTATCTCCCAATCCTTTTGGAGCCAGACCGTTTGGACAGGCTCTGAGCCTTAGCTAATAAAGACGGCGTTACTGTGTGTGTGAGAGAGAGGGGGATACAGAAAGGGATCGGGAAGAGGGGCTTAAGTCACCACAAAGGGGTCTTAAACGCTGCTCTGCCGGACTGCATGCTTTCCTGATTCAATGCAGGGCGAAATAGGGAACCTCTTTTTCCCATAATCCCCCTTGAGCCTCCCTCTTAACTCTCGGAGACCGCTGTGCTAATGAAGCCCGCTCTGATAGACACAGTGAGAGTGTGAGTGAGTGTGTGAGAGACAGAGCTGAAACCGCAGTGGTACGTGCATCTTATCTCCGCCGCGTGGCGAGACGTCACCGATCTGCCAGCACTTTATTAGCTGTGGAATAGAATCACAGGCACTTGTTCTTGTCACCGTCAAACATGAAGTGCCACTAAAGAGGAGTTCATCTCCGTACATGAGGACGGCTCTTTGCTTAGTTTAAATATTAAGAGGCTAAAAGTGATTGCAGCTCATAGACGGTATTAATAAAGAGATATTAATGACTGTGTACTGACACAGATTAAACATTCATTTAGAATGAATGTGTTCTAATGCCTGATTGTACATTTAATTGTAATCTGATATATTATGTATTATATATTTCCCATTTTACTTTTAGCACAAAATGCTACTTTGGCCGCTTAAGACTAAAGGATTTATTTTTCTTCTTTTGATAAACCAAGATATCAGCTTAGTTGGTTATTTAGCCATTTTTTGACCATGTGTTCATTCCCATTTGTGTCAGTTATAAAATCTAATGAACAAAAATTTTAATTAATTATTATATTGTTATTATTATTTCTAAATATAGTAAGTTGGTATCTGTATTTTGTAAACTGCATCATATGTTTAAAATCCAATATTGGTTTTTTTTTTTTTTTTTGGTAATATACACATACTTTTAAAAGAGAATTTAATGCATGTTTCTAATGCAACTGTGACATCAGGTATTGTTCATTATAATTATTTAATTAATTTTCAGCGGAATCAAATGAACATTTGATTGGAATTTTTAGTTTTAAATGGTTGAGATAATGACAGTTGGCCTTAATGTTAGGATTTTTTTATATGATTGAAATCTTAGTCTTTGAAATCGAAATATGCAATTAGAAGTGAACAGCAGATGTGTTTCTAGTTCTTGGTTATTTTCGGGTCAGATGCAGTTTTTACACCATGCAAGCTGAACAATACCAGAGGGCTTGTTTTTCCATTTATTCCTTTTTTTCCTCTCCTCATTCTTTCTCAATGTTTTTGCAGAGGCCCTAATTTGCATATTGAACTGAAATCAAACACGTCTCTATAAGTCTCCAGCTTTTATTCAGTATATATTTTCACAACTCGTTCTTTCCCCCCCATTTCCCTTTTGCTCACTTGCTCTCCCGTCTTTTTTCTGTTGTAAAATTCAAAGCAGCTTGCAAATTTATTTTTTATCTAGCACATTTGCTTTGCCACCACATCTAAAGTGTTGAAGGAGAATTCTAATGACTAGGGCCTGATGGGAATTAAATGTCTGAAGTTCAAAGCGCTTTGCACATCACAGCAGCCGTCAATCAAACCGCAGCCCCGCTCTGGCTCTGTGAGACGACGATAATAGGGAGAGAGAAATGAACCCAACAGTGAGAAAGACACTAGTTTAGTAATGGGTGAAGGAAAAGAACATACATAGTTAATGTGGCAAAGGACAAATGCGATGCATTTAGGGGAGAGCAGTGCAGTATGGGTATTGTGTGAAGAAGAACAGAAAGATATATGCAGCATCTGCCATCAGAACAGAGTCGGTTGGCAGATGATGAGGAAATGATGGCTAGAGCTTGTTACAGAGATAGTGTGTGTTTGTGCGGCGGTGTTTTTGTAGAGTCATAAGGGAGATGAAAGCGAGTGTGGCAGTGCAAGATCTCTGGAGACACTGCTTAGATCAGTGCTCGATTAGTGCAGGCAGAGACCTGAAACAGCAGCATAATGGGCGGCAATATGAAATATTATCTGTTTGGAGCACATTCTGAATTGACAAAACTCATGATTGTTAATTACAAATCTAGTCGGGTTCCTGATCACTAATGGCCACTGTGCCACTAATCAATGCTGTCGACATGCAACTAACCATATAACTCTGCATAGATGGCACATTAAATTGGCTTATTATCAGCCAAGCCAAACAGAAGATTTTCCAATATACTGTGTGGGTGTGTGTGTGTATACACACACACACAACATTTTTTCTCTCTCTTTAGTGTGAATCCATCTGAATGCCAAAATGGACGGGTTGAAAGATGTCCTCATTTTCAAACCATGAACAAAACTATGCAAGATAAAGCAAGTCAGACTGCATTACTGCTTGTCTATTTGCAGTGTGTATAAACATGTTTTTTGCCAGTCAGAGTGTGTTTTGTGCATTGCATTATTGGATTAATAACTGGAGCGTTACTGGGCAGATTGACCTGTAATGGTTTTAGTTAGTTTTATGAAGACTAAAATACTAAATATTAATAATTAAAATAAGATTTGAGTTTTCATCCTTAAAAGTAATAGTAAGACTTGTATCATTTTTTTCTAAATAAATATATGTTTCTGTTTTTATATTTATATATGTACACTGCCATACAGGTAAGATTTTATTTTATGTTTTAGAAACTTGTCTTAGTTTAGAAGTCTCTTTTGCTCACCAAAGCATTTATTTGAGCTAAAATACAGTACAAAGTAATATTGTGTAGTGTTGTTATAATTTGAAATAACTATTTGCTGTTTTAAGATATTTTAAAATGCACAGCATATTATTGTGATGGTAAAGCTGAATTTTCAGCAGCTATTACTCCAGTCTTCAGTGTCACATGATCCTTCAGAAATTTTTTTTTTTTAGCAATCTTAATATTTAGTGCTCAAGAAACATGTTTTTGCTGTCAGTAATGTTTTTCTGCTTAATATTTTTTTTTTTTTTTTTTTTTTTGTGGATGTTGTGTTTTTTTTTTTTTTTTTTTTTTTAGTTGTGTGTTTGAAAGAAAATATTTTTTTACAACATAAAAAATCTCTTTACTGTCTTTTAGTCAATTTTTAATGCATATTTGCTGAATAAAATATTTTTCAGTAAATATTTAAAAAAATCTTACTGAACCGTAGCGGTGCAGTTTTTTTTTTTAAGTTTCTTTTTATATTTATATATTTATATATAAATTTGCCTCTTCATGCCTGTCTAAAAGTGTTGGATGCTGTGAATAAAATCAAAAAGGTTCTCCCATCTGCTCTCGTCATCCTGTCCCCTCAGACTGCATCCCTCCATCTTTCTCTTTCATCTTCAGCACAAGAGCTGTGCAGCTGGTAGAAATAGATATCGATGCAGTCTTCCTCAGATGAACACTTCAGCTTCATTTTTCTTCATGACTGAGGCCTTGAACAAACTGAACACTCACCGCTCAAGTGCTGGACTGTGTTTTCTTCATTGTCCCTTTCTAATTATGACTGGTTAAAGTATCTGTACTGATGTTTTGTCTTCTCTCTGATTTCAGATTTGATGGTAATTTTAACACCAATGTTTCGAAGACTATCAGCTGTGATCGTCTCTCCCTTACCGTCAATAGTCGAGCTTTCAACCCAGGACGAGACCTCAACTCTGGTGTGTATAAAACACACACACACACACACACATTGTCTAAGCTTCAAAAACCCAAAGCCAGTTTTCACTTATCCAGCTGTTGCCATAGCAACCATTTGCAAAGAACAATATTGCTTTCCTGACGTCAAATCTTCAAAGATTTTTTGGCCTTTAGAGTGAGACAAAAAATGAACAAGGCTGTTGAATACGTGACCCTGCTGATTTGCACGTGGAAATACTTTATTTTCTCTCCTCTCATCTCTCTGTTTTTATTCCTTTCCCTTTTAAGTGGCCACAGCTTTGTACCTCTGTGCTCTTTTCCCCTTTTATATCTGCTCTACCTCACTGTTCAGGAAGTGTATGTTTTATCACTTTATACACTGCGCCAGTGTCAACAGCTCGGTTTGTCAACAGAATACAGAGTCAGTAAATTCAGTAACTTGTGATGGATTCAGCAAGTAGTTTGTCATACTTTGATCAGTTCTTTAAAATAATCAGATTATATTTGTGAATTGAATTGCATAGGTTCCCCGTTATATATTTCAGTATTAAAATATCTAAAATGGTGCATAGTGAAATGTAGAATTGTTTTTTGAATTGTCTGTATGAACTGATTGATTCTCGTTCTCCCTCCAGAACAGATGATCTCAATTCATCTTCATACAGATGTTTATTTTTGTTAGGCAGTCATCAGGAGTTCATGTTACCACTCTCCCTCCATTTGTCACTGAATACTGACCCTGCTAACCTTGCAGGCAGTCATCAGTCATATTTGATCCCTGTTAGTCTAAACATTGATGAAAAGAGGAGGGAGGAGGGAAGAGGGAGAAAAGAGACAAAAAGATTAAGAGGGAGGAAAAACCTTGAGAATAAAGTGATGAGAGAGAAAGAAAGAGATAATGTTGTGTTTGTGTGTGTTGTGATGTCTTTGATTTAGTTTGTAGGTTTGGTTCCTATTTCCCAACACCCCCCCCCACCCCCTTTGGTGTCCTTTGTTTCACCCTTTACTCCTCTTCAAATCCCGGTCTGTTTATTTCTCAGAGTTCTGTAAGAGTTCCCCCGACTGTCATAAGGCTGCATCCCAACTTTATAGGCACTGAAAGTATTGACTTATTTTGTTGCTGATAGAAAAATAAGTACTATTAAAAGGATAGTTCACCCAAAAATTAAAATTCTGTCATTAATTACTCACCCTCATGTCGTTCCAAACCCGTAAAATCTTCATTCATCTTCGGAACACAAATTAAGATTTTTTTGATGAAATCCGAGAGCTTTCTGACCCTGCATAGACAGCAATGCAACTATCATGTTCAAGACCCAGAAAGGTAGTAAGGACATCATTAAAATAGTCCATGTGACATCAGTGGTTCAACCGTAATTTTATTAAGCTACGAGAATACTTTTTGTACACACAGAAAACAAAAATAACGAGTTTTTTCAACAATTTCTTCTCTTCCGTGTCAGACTTTGCAATGCATTTAGGAGTGTACCACAACACATTTATGTGCACTCACAATACCGTGCTTTTGTAAAATAATGTGATGCGCTTTCTGCCATCTCAGTGTGTTAACTTGAGCGCGAAACTCCGTGTATATCTTTGCCTTACAGACATTAAAAATATATCTATAAAGAGTGAAATGTCTGCTTTCCAATGAACTGATTCAAATGGAAAACAAATTCTCAGATTATGTATTCCATATGAAACGCATCCCTTAATACGAAAACGAAAGCAGTTTATCAAATTATTCAAATGTTAATGCAGTCTCCTTACTGTTTTTCACTGACACATTCATATTCATAGCTTCTGCGGTGCGTTGTGGCAAGCTTTATGCGTGTACTAGAGTGCTTTTAGGCTTTTACGGAATTAAAGGCTCATTATAATGATTTAAATGGTTTTTTAAAAATGTGCGATTAGTCGACTAATGCTTAAATTAACAAATTCTAGTCGACCACAAAAATCCTTAGTTGAGGGCAGCCCTAGAAATTAATACTTTTTAATTTGCAAAGATCCATTTAATAGAAATGTTATAAGAAATGTTGTGCTCTTCTTTTGAACTTTGTTCTTCAAAAAAAAAAAAAAAAAAAAAAATTCCACAGTTAGCCAAGTTATTACAGTTTCACAGTTAGCCTTCAATTAGAAAGCTAAATCGCTTAGCCTAATAGCTTAGCAAAGCAGTAATTGGTTAAGAAAAACTGATTTACCAGTTACTGATTTATAAGAACAAGATATCACAATAATGCTACTTTTTTATCAGGTTGAGGATAAAATTTTATGGGGGATTGGAACTTGCACCATCACACCATCACAAACTCTTCGTGTTTGATTTCAAGGGGATCAGTGGTCAGTTTTAGCCACAGATGCATGAGAAAATGTGCACTTTTTAAAAATCCATTGCAGTTTACTATGATTTGGATCATACTATTTAGGTTCATAGCCTACTTAGACACAACTTTTGGTTTATCAGTGTCACTGAGAAATACACAACGATTCCCATTGGCTGGATGAAAGAGTTTAAATAAGGAAGAGGCAAATGCAATGATTTTTGGAGTAAAAAATAACCATGAAATTGACAGCACCGTAAGCAAGAAATATAGCATTCAGTGAGGACTTAAAGTGGAATGAAGGGATAGAGGAAATGAAGGGGTGTCACGTCATGACTCTGCTTCTCAGCTACTCTAAACACTGGATGGGGGATTAAGCACTATGGGGTGGCACATGTGTATGATTTTTAAAGCTGTCAACATGCTGTAAAGTTCCTGTTTATACTTTGGGTATGGATGGATGGCTCATTTGTGGTTGGGACGCCTGTTTGTGCTTAGCATCCAATATTCTTCTGCAGGTTTCCACAGCAATTTGATGACTTTTGATTATTATTATGAAATGACATAATTGATTTGGAAAGGCTTAAGCTAGTGTTTACTCTAAACCTTTACTTCTTTCATTATTTTAATATTTTATTATATTATATAATATTGGCCTTTTATTGTTTGAGTTAACATTTGGAATCACTCAAACCACTTAACGTTGTCGGCATGTTTAAGTGGAATGGGTGAATTGCAGGTTATTTATTTGACCTGAGTAGCCTCTCGTAGCATGTATTCATCCTTTTTTTCTTTCTTTCTTAATTTACGGTGTAAAAGATCCAAGTAATATTACTAAAGTACATTCTGAAAAGGATCATACATATAATCAGACTTATGCCCTTTTGAATACCTCCACTGCCTCTCTTTGTTGTATTCCTTCTTGTCCTGTCTTTTCTTGTTCTTTTGCCCACTTTCCTTCACTTCCCGGCTCCTGTTAAGTAAATAAACGCTTGAATTGATGGCAGCAGAGTGGTGATCGCTGTGCTTCTCGAGTGTTTGGAAAGGATCAGCTTGTCTGGGCTCTGGCCGTCACACAGCTGGGGCCTGTTCAACTGACATGAACCCTACAGCTGCCTACTTCAAGTGCACACACCATTCATATAGATCCCTGCTGCATGGCATATTAAATTAGTTCTGGATGATTGTCTTTGGGAGTTTGGGACATTTAGATACTAATGTTTCTATGAAATACTGCTTTAAACTTTAATAATGATTTATGACTTGACTGATTGTAGTGATTGTGATTGACAAATAATGGATAGCAAAATCAACTGGTTGATTTTTTTTTTATTTTATATATATATATGTATATGTGTGTGTATATATATATATATGTATATATATATATATATATATATATATATATATATATATATATATATATATATATATATATATATATATATATATATATATATATATATATGTGTGTATATATGTATGTGTATATATATATATATATATATATATATATTTTTTTTTTTTTTTTTTTTTTTTTAAGAAAAGACCATAGAGTAATAAAAAAGATATCAAACTTTGCAAACTATTCTTGCTTTCTCTTTGACTTCAGTGCTGGCAGACAACCTGAAGTCTAATCCAGGGATCAAGTGGCAGTACTTCAGCTCAGAGGAGGGTATATTCACTGTGTTTCCTGCACACAAGTTTCACTGCAAGGGCACATACGAGCACAGGAGCAGGTACAAAGAGCTTTCTCTCTTTCTTTCTTTCTCTGTCTCTCTCTCTCTCTCTCTCTCTCTCTCTCACACACACACACACACACACGCACTGTCCTTTAAGTTTTCACTCTGAACACTGATATACCCTATACCAAGGTATTGAATCCCATGGTTATCACTACTTTCATGCATACCATCCAAATACATATTTGTCAAAACTGCATTTTTAAAAGAAGCTGTTTCTATTAGAAACCTTTAGAAATTGAGCCAGGTACTTACTTGTTAAAAAAAAGAATCAAATGCTCTAGCTGTTTTTGTCTTTATCTTAGTATTTTAAAAAAGTATTTGCTTCTTTTCTTTGTCCCCCATATTTTAGCTAGAGACTAAGTAAAGGTTATTTTCTCTTTTTGTATAAAAATTGTGATGTGTAAGTTAATCGCACTCTGTCATAGGCACCTCAGAATGTAGCGTCTTGTGTGGCTGAGTGTAAATTACCTTCTAGAGAGGCCTTTTAGGTCTGTTTAACGTAGTTACAATAGGCCCCATGCCCTTGACTGGAATGCAGGGTCACCCCTACTAAACCCCACTGGAATCTGCCACCCAGTGTTGTGGGCAGTGTGTGCATGTGCTGAAAGATGGTCTCATTTCTGCTGTCGTTCCCACAACTTCTCTTCTCCTGCTGGAGATTGCACAACAGATCTGGTACTCACAGGTTTTTAACCACTTATAGGATGTATATATGAGATTTAGGCAATATGGGCAGCTTTTTCTTAGTGTTGGAGTTGAAAAGGGTTTCCAAAAACAACACAATAGAGTGCAGGATCTCTTGCACAAACACTATAGTGAAGAGAGCGGGAATCACGCCAGGACTACACTTGGCTTCTTGCCGTCAGAATCCAGGAAAAGTCGTGCAGGGTTCTTGCATTCTGCAAATAAGTAGACCGTAAATCTTTGTTTCTGTGTGTTGGCAGGCCTGTGTATGTTTCAGCAGTAAGGCCGCAGTCGAAACATATTGTTGTGATCATAGACCATGGTGCCTCCGTCACTGAGACCCAACTCCAGATCGCCCGTGACGCTGCGCTAATCATCCTCAACTCCATAGATGAGCATGATAAAGTAAGGAAGTGACGTCATCATCGTCATACACCCTCCACTGTTTGCATTTGTTCTTTTGGCACTCAATGTCCTTTTTTCCCTCCTCAGATTTCAGTGTTGACAATAGCAGATATTGTTCGTTCCTGTTCTCTGGATCAGTGCTACAAAAGCTTCCTCTCACCTGCTACCAGCGAGACTAAGAGGAAGATGAGCACCTTCATCAACAACATTAAAGCGTCTGACAGCTCTACCCAGCATGCACTGGGCTTCCAGAAAGCCTTTCAGTTGTTAAGGAACACAAGCAATGTCACCAGACAGCCGACTAGTAAGAGTCAAAGCTTATTTACATTAGATTTACTAACACCATGTCATTTTTTACCTTTATGTATCTTATGTTTAGTGTTAACAAAAGTGTTCTTTAATGTTGAATTATAAAAAAATATATATATTTTCGAACACACTTTAACTGAACGGTTGTGACCAGTATCTGCAGGGTTTTCAGTTAACAGTTTTTTTAATACATATAGATTTTATATATTGTATAAAAAAAAAAAAAACTAATACTCATGGACTTTCTGTAAAATGCATTATAAAAGTATTTTTAATGCAGTAATTATGCCTTGTAATGCACCTCATAAAGCATTGTATGGTCTCATGAATAATTGTAACCATAGTTATAATACATTATAATACTTACTTATCAATTAATTGAACACACTTTTAGAAAGTATCATGCATTAAAACATGACAAACAACCAATTTTAGTGCAAATCTGCAAATATTATAATGCATTTTAACTTTGGTTCCAGTTATTTATGAAAAGATATAATGCATTATAACATGCATTATGAATAACTTTAATGCATTGTACTGTACATAAGGGCTTTAATTAAAGCGTTACCAAAAACTCTCTATGATTTTATTTTTTAATGCACAAAATAAAATCAAACTAGCATGCAGTCAGACAAGAGTCAACTATGATGAAGTTAGATTTTAAGAGAAAGGCTGAACTGTTACCACACAGAAGTTGTCAAATTTTTATTGGGGTCAAAATGACAAATTTTTAAATAGTAAAAAATTAAATATATACATTTTCAAATTGATTTATATATTACAATATTTATTGGACAAAGAAATACAAATCATTTTCAGTTATTTTTCATTTTCAAGTAATTTTTTTGGTAATTGATTATTAGTCTGGGAGGAATTGCTAAAAAAAAAAAAACAAGCAAGTGAAACTTGCTAATCAACTTTTATTCTATAAAATATATTATATTATTTATATAAATATGCAGACTTAAAAGATAATGTGCCCATGAAGTATTGGTCCCTGAGAAACAGTTACTAGAGTATTAAACACCTTATTTTGGTGTGTATGTTCTCAAGTTGCCTCGAGGTCAGTTATTATATTCAGTATGATTGATTATTGATCGTCTTCCCTCTCACAGACACCGACATGGTGATAATCTACCTGTCATCAGGCGTCACCTCCCGAGACTCATCCGAGCACGAAAAGAGAGCAACCCTCAGCGTGGTCAAAGAGGAGAACCGTCACCTCAACAACTCGGTCATGATCCTCACCTATGCTCTCATGAACGGTGAGATACAGACAAGGAGTGCTGCTTTTTTATGAACTCTTTGTCTTGCAGGCCACAAGGGCTCATGATGAACACCTGTGTGCATGTTTGTGCTTTTTCAAAACGTGCTCAGCTGTTTTGTCGCCCCTTCATCTTTCTTCTGGTCTTTGTGTGTGTGCGTTTACGCGTAAGAAACCACTCTCCATTATATTGCTCTTCTCAGCTGTTCCTCTCCCCGCATGTATTAGCCTGTCATTAGCATACATTAGTTTGGCATCATGAAAATTTAAATGCAGATAATCGAATAGAAGAAAGAGAAATGCGACAATACATCAAAGGCCACTCAGTGACATGAAAGAGTGAGAAAGGCCTTTTTTATGCATTAGATGACTCAGAGATATGATTCAGATTGATTAGCTTGGCAATGCAGGTTACACTACTTTGGCTAGGTATTTTTGAGGCTCTGAAGGACACACACACACAGGGAATTACTCATATTTTCCTTATTTGAAGTCTGGTTCATTTATGACAAGTTGTATTATATTCACATATTAAAACCTGTCACAGTGTCAGATTAATAGACTGGAGTGTTGAAATTTATGTCCAGTCCAATAACAATTCAGCAGAATTGAATGTTCCTCCAAAAGTGAAAGAGTGACTAACAAAAACCACCTATTCTTTCTGTTAAAGGTCCAAAACCACCATTTCATGATGGAAATAGATTAAGTGTGATTTTTAGCTTTGCGGTTAAGTAATCCGTGTGGGATATGAATGGCTTTCTATTACCGTGCTGCACTCTAAATAGGCCAAAGAAGTAAAACCTTTACAAAACACCTGCAATATCTGTGAAAATTTTGATGAATTGGTTGATACTAGCTTTGTTCCAAAACCCAGTGGTGCATAAGAGACACATATCACATTGATATTGAGTATATAATGTCTATTTTAATTAGTTTTTCTATACCATCGTCCTCAGAAGGAGTAACGGGACTCAAGGAGCTGGCCTTCTTGCGAGACCTGGCTGAGCAGAACTCTGTTAAGTATGGCATTCCAGATCGTTCCGCCCTGCCTGTCGTGAAGGGCAGCATGATGGTTTTAAACCAGCTGAGTAACCTGGAGACCACCGTGGGCCGCTTCTACATCAACCTCCCCAATCGAATGATCGACGTGGCCTCCTTCAGCTTGCCTTATGCAGACCAGATGGGAGACGGTAAGTTAAGATCTTCAACTTGGCATCAAGCTCAAGTCTGGCACATTAATATTCCCTCTGACAAACCCAATGCATTCAGAAGACCTCAGAAGAAGTGGCTCTGCACCAGAAAGTTGCTATATACTGTAAACTTAAACTATAAGTAAAGCCAAAAATCACAAATGCAGAGTCTGCTCTTATGGGGCTGCTTGACAGGAAGTCATTCTGATGAAATTATAGCTCGATTTGAAATGATGCATAATACAAATCTGCTCACAAATGATATTTACCTTGATTTTTTTTATTGCTTCATAAAAATGTCTCATTTTATTTTCTACATTTTAATAAAACTTTATTAGGTTATGATGGAAATGATGCCTGGAAGAGATGAAGGAACAGTCATAATTTGATTTAAATGTACAATTATTATATATATATATATATATATATATATATATATATATATATATATATATATATATATATATATATATATATATATATATATATATATATATATATATGTGTATGTGTTTCTGTGTGTGTTTGTGTATATATATATATATATATATATATATATATATATATATATATATATATATATATATATATATATATATATATAAACTTTTTTTGCATAAATAGTCTGGGACAAGGGTAAAAAAAGAAAAAAAAAAAAAAGAAAAAAAAAGAAAATCTATAATATAAAGACAATTTTAAAAACAAAAGATGTTATCAAGGAAATTCTTTTTAGATCTTTTTTTTTATTATTATTAAAAAAACAGCCTCTTTGACAAAAAAGGTGCCTGAAGTTAACACCCAAGAAACATATCTACTTTGTTCATTGTTGTTTTTTAGTATCACTTGTCTTTTGCCAATGGCTTGTACCTCACAATTAATATTATTTCTTCATGAATAACCACTTACATAAATTGACTTATTAATATTGGGACAGATTGAAAGGACCTTCTTTTCTGTTTGTAGGTTTCATCATGACCGTCAGCCGGCCATGCTACTTTGGGAACTTGTTGCTGGGTGTCGTTGGAGTGGACGTGAATCTGGCATACATACTGGAGGACGTCACCTACTATCAGGACTCCCTGGCCTCATATACATTCCTCATAGACAATAAAGGTAGGAAGATGCATGCGCTGATGATTGCTTTTGGTTGAGATCCACCTGGTTCCATTAGCCAAAATGAGCCAAGCTTGTTTTACATGTTTCCCTGTTTGCCTCACTTCAACTTGACTTTCCAACTTCACCATGGATTTGGATGTCTGATCTTCACTGACACAAAACACTGAACTGAAGACCATTAACCTTTAACAGTTCATTAGGGGAATCAGCTGTCCCACAAATTGGCGGCTCAGAGTCAGAGCCATGGCTGACATCATGCCAGTTTCTTGAAGTGGCACCAGCAACTCTCTGTGGATTAGAACTTTTTAGGGTGAAAAGACTTAAAATGATTTTTTCCCCCCGCTTGAAAATGATCAGTAGTCTGCTTATGCAAACACCATCCACCAAAGAATGAAATTAAGCAGTGTTGCCCTTATTTTGACAAGCTTTCATTTACGCTTTCTTCATCCTGCTCTGAATAACATCTATTTGTTTTTCCATGACTTCCCCCTGCAGGGTGAAGCGTCTCTGAATTTACAGCGCTGTTAACCTTTACTTAATACTTATTAAAACAATTCGATAAGCCCTCCAGAAATTGCCACTTTACACTAAAAGGTTGTGTTGTATTACATATGTAATAAAATGAGGGTGATTATCTGTTCCTGAGAGTATACAGTCCCAGACTGGGATCATGAAGTGGCACCTGCTGTCTCCAGCTGTTCAGTAAAGAGACGAGGTAGCACTGCCTCTCAGTTCTTTTCAAAAGGAAGTCTCTCCCTGTGTTGTGCAGGCCACAGTTTTTGTGTGTAATCTATTAGCTGAAAAGCTGTAACAATATACAGTTTGTTAAAAACTATATTGGACCAGGAAACATAGTCACAGCTTGCAAGTAAAAAGTATGCATTTCAAATACAAATTAGGCATTTACATATACTAAACTAAAAAAAGTTTATAATTCAATGTAATTATTTAATAGTAATTTAGTAATTCTGCTGGTCAGAAAATGGGTGGAATTTTTTTTTTTTACTTTTTTTAATTTTTTATGAATATTAATTAGTTTTTTTTTTTCATATATTATATCAATTTAAAATAATGTTTGCATATCTTTCAGGCTACACCCTCATGCATCCGTCACTCACCCGACCTTACCTGATGACTGAAGCTCCCCTCCATACAGACATCATCCACTATGAGAACATCCCAGGGTTTGCTGCTGTGCGTCAAAATATCCTCAGGTGAGGGTTTGTGGGATTTCAAAAAGACCTGGGTATCTGCAGTTGCTCGAGTTTACTGTGTTACTCGCGTGATTGCTAAGCTCATGTTGTGTGTTTCTTGTTAGTCTGCCTCTGGGGAGTCAGGTCATTGCTGTGCCTGTCAACTCTTCTCTGTCTTGGCACATGAACCGCCTACGTGATCCCAGTCGAGATGCCTACAATGTCAGCTATGCTTGGAAACTGGTAAGCTATTCCTCCACAGTGGAACAAGCATTGGCTTAGAGCAAGCTGAGGGGAAACCAGACTGTGTTTGTATGTTGTTTTATTTATTCATTTTGTATTTTTACTGATCTTGACCCCTGATTTGCAGGTTCAGGACACTTCGTTTATATTGTGTATAGTTTATGTACAGCCGGAGATCCCGGTGAAGCAACTGAAAAATCTGAACACGGCCCCTAGCAGCAAACTCTTGTACCACCGCCTGGATCTGCTGGGGCAGCCCAGCTCCTGCCTCCACTTTAAACAGCTCGCTACAGTCGGTAAGCTCAGACAAAACATTAATATAATCTTAACATCTTGGAAAAAAAAATAGTACATGCTATTCGAAATGTTGTTAGGACTTACTATGCAGAGCTCGTTTCTCAGAAAACGGAGCGAGACATTTATTTTAAGATATTTCTTTTTCTATAAATCAATATCAAATCTAGACGGAACAGTTACAAGAGTTTCTTTGCTCTTGCTCAACAAGTGAGTTTTTACCAACAAAAAACAAATAAATGTTAGCGGAGGACTGCATGTCAGAAGTTGTTTTGTTGTTAAAGGGAAATAAATGTGTGAATGCATTAACTATGGGAAAAGTAGACTCTCTCTCTCTCTCTCTCTCTCTCTCTATATATATATATATATATATATATATATATATTAAAGCAATAAGCCCCAAGAAGCCGTGGTTTACAGTAAATTTATAACAGCTAAGGAGCGTTGTTAGGCACGACGTGAAGCGGAGTGCTTAAAACCTCTTAGTCGTTATAAATTCACTGTAAACCATGGCTTCACGGGGCTTATTGCTTTTATACAATGGTTATTCCATAAACGTAGTAAGGTTTCACAAAATAAAACAGAGCAAATAAAGTCAATGATATTATTAAAAACATTATTCTTCTGCCAAACAATGTAGTTCCTTAGAAACGGTTGTCGTTCCAACAAAGTGTATCTTTATAGATTAATTTACAACAGCTTCAAAATCAGAATCAAGGACTGGAACTATCCTTTTTTATAAATAGAAATATATATTTCTATTTATAAAACAGATAGTTCCGGTCCTTGATTCTGATTTCGAAGCTGTTGTAAATTAACATTTGGGTTTACATTTGTGTGTTGCTCGGCAACCACTTTGTTGGAACCACAACCGAGGAGGAACTACATTGTTTGGTGGAAAAATAATGTTTTTATTAATATCTTTACTTTTTTTTTTGTTTTGTTTTATTTTGTGAAACCTTGCTCAATATGGAATAACCATTTTATAAAAGCAATAAGCCCCATGAAGGCGTGGTTTACAGTGAATTTATAACAGCTAAGGGGGTTTTAGGCACTCCGCTTTGTGTCGCCCTTTAGCTGTTATAAATCCACTGTACACCACGGCTTCTTGGGGCTTATTGATTTGTAATAACTATATATATATATATATATATATATATATATATATATATATATATTATATATATACATTACAGATATACTGTATATTACTGAGGTTTTTTTTGTCACGTGATCATTCTAATATGTTGATTTGGTAACTTTTCTTATCTATTATAAAGGTTGAAAAGGATTGCGGTGCTTAATATTGGGAACGTGTGCTTTTTCATGGTTCTTTGATAAATAGAAAGTTCAAGAATATAATTTATTTACAAGTCTGTACTGTCACTTTGGATAAGTTTAATGTGTCCTTGCTGAATAAACATTTTCATTTCTTTCCTAAATTAAATTAATAACCCCACACTTTCGAACAGTATACTTTTTTGGGTAAGTGAATATTACCAAAGGGATGATTGATAATGGTTTGGGGCTAATATAATTAAGCAGCGCAATTGATTCATCTCTATCTTTTTTCAGAGAGTCCCACAGTGATGTTGTCTGCTGGTAGTTTCTCCTCTCCATATGAGCACTTGAGTCAGCCAGAGACCAAGCGCATGGTGGAGCACTACACAGCTTACCTGAGTGACAACACCCGGCTCATAGCCAACCCAGGCCTGAAGGTACACACAAACACACACTTACAGCACATCTCAGCAACACATGTCTCATAGCCAACCTGGGAGTTGCTTAATCTTTCACAGTTAGTGGTCACATGGGTGGTTTCTCAGTCCTAACTGGCAGTTCTTAGTTGGCAGGCTTCCTCTCCTCTTTAATTCTTATTTTTCATTAGAGAAATGCAGCGCACCAGTCTTTATGATGCTCTGCTTAGTAGAATTCTTTAACACCCCCCTCCTTTGGTCTTCCAGTCTTCTGTGAGGAATGAGGTGATGGCCACCAGTCACGTGACAGATGAATGGATGAGTCTTATGGAGATGAGCAGCCTCAACTGCTACATTGTGAGGCGTTACATAGCAACGCCCAATGGGGTGCTGCGGATTTACCCCGGTTCTCTCATGGACAAAGCCTTCGATCCCACCAGGAGGCAATGGTAAGATTTGAGCCTCAGGACGGAGGTCTTCAAACTCCTAGTGGGACGCTGGTCAACAGATCCCACAATCTGTTGACTAAGCTCAGCAAACTGACAGATTCCCAAGAAGGTATTTTGTGTTCATATGCAGCTGGACACACTACAAAAAAAGGGTGTATTTTTTAATACAAAAATTGTATATAAAAAAAAAAGTAAAACAAACTTTGATAAATTTATGAATTTCTGTTTAAAATGTGGTCTAATTAGTGATCCTTTTGTCTTTTAGGTACCTTCATGCTGTAGCCAATCCTGGCCTCATCACTTTTACCGGACCCTATCTGGATATTGGTGGGGCAGGCTATGTGGTCACTATAAGCCACACCATCCACGCCTCTAGGTCAGTTGTTTAAGGGTCACATTTCATGTTTAAACCTATTGGATCTCAACCAGGGGGCCACAGGATAAGTAATTTAAGTAAAAAATTATTAATATATTTTTTAAAAATTCTAACTATTGTTTAAAATGTTTAAGAAAAAATTTAGAGGTATTTTCCCTCTGAATAACTTTTGTTTTTATTGAAAACATTTGATTGAAAAATAATTTTTATATATATATCTGTGTACTCCCTGTTTCTGTTCTGTTTTAAAACAAGCAGTTTTGTCATAATAATGGTAGAAATACTGAAAAATATATTGGTCTGTATGAGGGGAAAGGGCCCTTTGAATATTGTGTTGGAGACATGGAGGTCTATAAGTCAAGAAGTTTGAGAAGTGCTGGTTTAGACACCATTTGCTATGAGTTATGGCTTTTATAATGTTGATATTCATTTTTTTTGCTTATTCAGACACTAGCTGTTTTTTTATGCCTGTATGGATCAGACTCTAAAAACTATGATATAAATAACTTAAATATAGAGAATTAAATGAATAGGTCAACCACAACATAAAAATTGTACTCACTCTCAAAAGGGGTTAAAAGTAGTTCATAGGACTCGTGTGCTATGTAAAAGTCATTATTCACTCATTTTTGTGTTTTTTTTTTTCAACATCAAATCTTCATGTACATTCAAGCCTGACACATCACTACTGGTCACAAGAAACACTAGGAATGTTTTACGTCAAGCCTAGTGTAGTTTGTCATAATGTACCATGAATTAAACTTTTGTTTTGCAGTCTAGTTGAAAAAAGTATTGCACATGTAGTACGTAACAGTACCTGTTGCAAATGAAAAACAACTGCCTCATCACTGTCGGGTTGGTGCTTTGCACAGTGCGTGCGCGCACGTGTGTGTGTGGTCGTGTGTGTAGAGATATGATGAAGCTGTTTGAAACTGGCAGCGTTCCAGAATGTCTATTGTAGATAAAGAGTGTTTTCCCTTCAGGTTTTCCAATCAGCTCTCTCTTAAGAGGAGGAAATGTGACTATGTAGTGTGTGATCTGATCTAAAGCTCTACTGCAGTGACCCATCAAACTGTAGATCTCCTCATTCTTCATATTGTTCAACACACTTATCTGACTCCTTTCCCAGTTCCCAAAAGGCCTCCGGTTACACAGTAGCAGTTATGGGCATTGATTTCACTCTTCGCTACTTCTACAAAGTTCTGTTGGATCTTCTGCCCATCTGCAACCAGGACAAGGGCAACAAAATCCGGTAAGGCCTTCCCACCACACCCAACCCCCATCTCATTTCTTCTCAAACTCTCTAGTGTCTGCCAAGACCCCAGTTTGCCGGCTGTGGTGTCCAGCGTAGCGCCTGAAGCTATTGATGCCCCACAGAGGCTCTTTAAAGCTCTTTCAAATGAAACTAATCAGATTTGCTTCTGTTGGAAAAAGAGGCATTCACTTAAGTCTTCTCTGCATGCTTCTAAGCTCCCTCTTTTAGGATAGGAGGAGATAGAATGGGAACGATCTGAGGTGGGGATCAAGAAACTGAGGGAGGGCTGGATGTAGAGAGAGAGGAGAGATGAGAAGGGAAAAGTAGAAAGACTGGAACAATGATATTAAAAAAAAAAAAAAAATTAGGTGGTTCTTGCCTATGCAAAAGTTGCTGCAATGACATTAGGTTATTGTGGGAAGTTTTTATTATCGATATGGCGGTTGCTTATGATATTCAGAGAACCGGCTTAGCTGACGTTACAAGCCTAGTTGTTGAGTAATTGTGCACAAAGTTGCAATTTTATACACTACTAAAATATTAGAGCATAATACCATAAAACTCTGTGTAAACATATTTATGGAAACCTCTGACCAGAAAGAATGGTTGAAAAATTACAGAAGGAGTACATTATGACATCATGATGAACAACTTATGAAATTAAATCATAAACAACTTCATTACCTTTTAAGCACAGTTTGCGTTCATACCAGGGTTCAGCAAAAAATATAAATCAAAATACATTTTCTAGTTTGTTCCATGAGTATTTATTTCCATTTCTAATTTGAAATGCATTTCCTGAATATTTAATATTTTATATACCAGTGGCTCTAAAACGGGGCCTCACCAAAGTTCAAGATGACTTAAAATGTTTTAAAATAAGGCAAAACAAACTTTAAAATAAGCTAAAACAACTAAAAAGACAGATATTTAATTCACCCCAACTTTTTTATTTCAATAATTATTTTATTGTATTTATTTTTCATTTATTTTATTTATTTTTTACATTTCTTTATCAAAAATTGTATTTTAATCTAAAGATACTCCTAATTTTTTTTGTAAAATATTTATTGTTGAGGACAGTTGGGGTCTTGTAGTCATATAAATATATCTCCTATACAAGTATAATAGTATTGTTGTTTCATGATTATTTTTGTATCATATTTAAATGGAAATTTAATTTGGGTAGTCAACCATATAACCATAAAAAAGCTGTGCAGTTTGCTTTATCATTCATGTCTGTAGCTCAATATTTTAACCCCAAGAAAAAGCAATAGTAATGCTTGTCTTTGCAAGCAGCGCAAATAAACCCTACTGATGCAATATATAAAAGCCAGTGAAGAAACAGAGTATGATTTTCAGGACTGACTGAAAGACACAAAGGGAGATAAGCTGATTAGGGCTGCATTCCAGACACATCCTGTTATGTTAGGTGCCAGTGCCCCCATTTTTCCCTCGCTCCCTTCTTTTCTGTCTCTCTTTTACCCTTCCCTCTCATTCCTCTCTTCCCTCCCTTTTTCTTTTTTCTTAACTCTATTTCTACTCTGTTTGTCTCTTTCTTTGTCCCTCTTCATGCTCTCTCTGTCTCTTTATCTGTCTGTGCTGTGGAGGCCTCAGTGTTCTTTGAGTTTTCAGTGCTATGGTCATTAAACAGGATTAGTGAAGTGGAATGCCTCAGTGTGCCACACAATAACCTGAACTGTTCTGAACTGCAGATTGTACCCTGTGAACATACAGGAAGCCATCTTCCATTTCCTTCCACCTTTCCCCTCTTAATGTCATTTTGGATCTTTGTAAGGCTCAGAGTGCTTGATCCTATTTGTCTTGGTCCTTATGTATGTGTAGGTGTTTTATCATGGAGGACAGAGGCTATCTGGTGGCCCATCCGACCCTGATTGACCCGAAGGGCCACGCTCCAGCAGAACAGCAACATATTACTCATAAGGTAAGGAACTGTGGGTCTGAGGAGAAACTTCAAAGTTCGGTAATGAAACTGAAAACCATCATAATTTTTCTTCCTGATTTGCTTGACTTTAGGAGCCTCTAGTGGCCAATGACATTCTCAACCACCCCAACTTTGTGAAGAAGAACCTGTGTAACAGTTTCAGTGATCGTACAGTGCAGCGTTTCTACAAGTTCAATACCAGCATTGTCGTGAGTGGAGTCTCATATGAAATATTTCATATCAGGCTACTGTAAATTTTGTTTGACTTGACAATCCTGCCGTTCTTTACGTTTTTTTTCAACCTAATGTATTAGTTATGTTAGCACGCCACCTAATGGAGGTTGTTTTAGTAGCGGCTACAACAGATGTGCTTTCTAGTATAACCAGCTGGGCAATTATAAATTGTTGTTTTTAATGAGAAATTGTATGCTCAAAGTGAAAGACTGTTATGAATTCAAATGATTGTTAATGGCTTACTGTGTGTTTGTCATTTTTAAGGTGATCTGACAAACCTTGTGCATGGCAGTCACTGCTCAAAGTACCGACTCACTCGTATCCCAGGAACCAATGCGTTTGCTGGTATTGTGAATGAGACCTGTGATTCACTGGCCTTCTGTGCTTGCAGTACTGTGGATCGTCTCTGTCTTAACTGCCACAGGTAATGTTTACAGTCTGCACAACTCTTCTACAAACATGTTATCTTTAATGCTCAATTCATATTAGGATATTTTGATGAACAGGAAGTTTAAATGTCATTTTTCATGAATTTACTGCATCCTTGCTGAATAAAACTCTTACTGAACCCAAACTTTTCGATGGCATTTATTTGTTTTTGTATTATATTTATGTGTTTTATTTTGAGGAATTTAACCCACAAGGTAATAGCCAATTACATTTTTTAAATGCCAGGAGGCTTTAGTCATAACCCACAGTGATAAATCCATTTTTTCTTATATTGATTGGACAAAAATTTGTGCATTTAACAGAATTTGTCCAAATGTGAGGAGGGCTGCAAATTTTTTAAAAAGAATTTATCATTTAAAAACTATTTTAATCGACTTGTAGAAGTACATTAGCAAAGCTATTTTTAAAAAGAGTTAAAAGACCTGTAAACAGATTTTCTCAATGAATTCCCATCTTCCTCAGAATGGAGCAGAATGAATGCGAGTGCCCCTGTGAATGCCCTCTAGAGGTCAATGAATGTACTGGCAACCTCACCAACGCTGAGAACAGGTAAACCGGTGCTGTTTACAGGACAGTCTTGTGTTATTTATTGAAGGTCATGTAGAAGTAGACATTAAGCCCATTTTAACACATAATACATGTTGTACACAATGTGTTAGGATTAGCCCTTAAGTGCTTGGAAAATAGACTGCCACAATATATGATCCAGCAATTAATCACTGGACCACATGTCCAGATTCTCATCAGCATTCACTGGAATGAATCACACTTAGTCACACACACACTTCTGCCTGTCACTTCATCAAGTTCTTGTTTGTCACGATGAATAGATATCCAGCCACCTGTGTCCTCAATTAGCCGTCAGTTTGGGATTGTTCCTCAATAGACATTTAGACACTTTCAGGTTTATCGCATTATTCCCAGCTGAGAGATCTCAAGGCATTTACCTTTCTGTCACTGTGCCATCTGTTCATTTTAGTGAAAAATTGTACACTTGAATGCTAATAAATGTATTCTTTACTACAGAGACCTGTTGTTAAAAAAAAGACTGAATATTCACTGTGTAGCAATAATAACTGTTGATTATTTGTTGTCTGTTGAATGCTATTGATCTAAAGAACAACATTGTTGCCAGACTGTTATAAATAATTACAAATAGCTTTGACTTTAATGAGTTACATGTTGTGTTTAGGGCCTAACTGACTCAGCTTGCCTTACTACTGTGTGTCTGTGTGTGTGTGTGCATAGAAATCCGAGCTGTGACGTGCACCAAGAGCCTTTGTCTTTGACTGTAATTGAGCCCAGTCTGCAGGACACACTGCCTCAGTGCATCAATACCAGATGCAGCCAGCGCTTCACCAGCAGGTATGGCTATATACTGTATCATTTGTGATCGTCCTGCCCTTAGTAGGACCTTAACAGAAACACAGAGTTTCTGAGAGTAATGATGTTTCTCATTTCACTTAACACAGCTAATCTCACATCACTTATTCACAAGCTGGGCTGACCACAACAACAAGCATGTGTGTTTCTCAAGATCATACAATGTCAGCTATTATTAGGGACTGTCGAAATCAAAGACTCACAAAAATAGCTCATGAGTTATCTCACACTGTCGTTCAACATAGACTCAAAGAACCAAGTCTGTGTTGGTAACACTTTACAATAGGGTTCCATTTGTTAATATCAGTTAACTGTATGAACTAGCAATGAAAAATATTTCTAAAGCATTTATTAATCCTTGTTAATAGAGTTTTCAACATTATTAAAATCCAAAGTTCAATCTGTTAATATCATTTAATGGACCTGAACTGATATGATTGAACGGTTATGTTAAATCATTTGCATTAACAAAGATGAATAAATACTGTAACAAATGTATTGCTTATTGTTAGTTTGTTAGTTTATTCATTAACTAATGTTGGAACCTCGGTGTTAAATATACATATTCAAAGCTACTAATTAATGGTATTTTATTATTTTTAAAAATATGTATAGTTTGTAATATAAAATGCTTATATGCATTTTATATTACAGATTTGATACTGCAGATTAAATCAGAGTAAATCTCCATCACGTGCTTTCAGATGAAGCAGCATTTAAAACAGAGAGTCATAGATCACTGACAAGCTACAAAATATCGCATTCATAATCGCAGATGAATAGCCTTCGATTATGAACGCGATATTGCGTAGCTTGTCAGTGAACTATGGCTCTGTATTTTAAGTGCAGCTCCATCTGAAAGCATGCACGTGATGGAGATTTACTACTAATCACAGAACTGGCTTTACTAACGTGATGCGCATGACAATCGCATGCGATTTATTGTGCAGTCTTAATATTAGAATGATTTCTGTAGGATCATGTTAAGCTGAAGGCCAGAGTAATGGCTGCTGAATATTTATGTTTGTTATCTAAGGAAAAAAAATACATTTTCTGTATATTTTGATTTGTCATAAGTTATTTTTAATTATAATATTTTACTGTTTTACTGTATTTTTGATCAAATAAATACTGCCTTGGTAAACGAAAGTGATATCTTTCAAAAACGTTTTAAAAATCCTACTGACCCCAAACTTTTGCATGGTAGTGTATGTGTAGCCATCTCTATAACATTGCTTTTTTTATGTTCTGTTTTATTTGTGTGGGTTGTAGTGACTGTTTTGGTGTTCTGGACTGTGAGTGGTGTATGGTGGACAGTGACGGAAAGACCCATCTGGATAAGCCTTACTGTGCCCTACAGAAGGAATGTTTTGGAGGGATTGTGGGTGCCAAGAGTCCTTATGTGGATGGACTGGGCATTTTAGGTGAGCTGCTAGTTCTGTAGTCACACTATTATTGCAGTTTATTATTTGTTCTGTTTAAAATAGCATACAGGTGCATCTCAATAAATTAGAATGTCGTGGAAAAGTTCATTTATTTCAGTAAATGAAGTTAATAAAGTAGTTTAAGTCTTTGGTTCTTTTAATTGTGATGATTTTGGCTCACATTTAACAAAAACCCACCAATTCACTATCTCAACAAATTAGAATATGGTGACATGTCAATCAGCTAATCAACTTAAAACACCTGCAAAGGTTTCCTGAGTCTTCAAAATGGTCTCTCAGTTTGGTTCACTAGGCTACACAATCATGGGGAAGTCTGATGATCTGACAGTTGTCCACAAGACAATCATTAACACCCTTCGAAAGGAGGGTAAGCCGCAAACATTCATTGCCAAAGAAGCTGGCTGTTCACAGAGTGCTGTATCCAAGCATGTTAACAGAAAGTTGAGTGGAAGGAAAAGATGCACAACCAACCGAGAGAACCACAGCCTTATGAGGATTGTCAAGCAAAATCGATTCAAGAACTAAGGTCAAGAGCCACCACACACAGACGTGTCAAGGAATTTGGCTACAGTTGTCGTATTCCTCTTGTTAAGCCACTCCTGAACCACAGACAATGTCAGAGGTGTCTTACCTGGGCTAAGGAGAAGAAGAACTGGACTATTCCCCAGTGGTCCAAAGTCCTCTTTTCAGATGAGCGCAAGTTTTGTATTTCATTTGGAAACCAAGGTCCTAGAGTCTGGAGGAAGGGTGGAGAAGCTCACAGCCAAAGTTGCTTGAAGTCCAGTGTTAAGTTTCCACAGTCTGTGATGATTTGGGGTCCAATGTCATCTGCTGGTGTTGGTCCATTGTGTTTTTTGAAAACCAAAGTCACCCATTTACCAATAAATTTTGGAGCACTTCATGCTTCCTTCTGCTGACCAGCTTTTTGAAGATGCTGATTTCATTTTCCAGCAGGATTTGGCACCTGCTCACACTGCCAAAAGCACCAAAAGTTGGTTAAATGTAAATGACCATGGTGTTGGTGTGCTTGACTGGCCAGAAAACACACCAGACCTGAACCCCATAGAGAATCTATGAGGTATTGTCAAGAGGAAAATGAGAAACAAGAGAGCAAACAATGCAGATGAGCTGAAGGCCACTGTGGGCTTCCATACCACCTCAGCAGTGCCACAAACTGATCACATCCATGCCACACTGAATTGAGGCAGTAATTTAAGCAAAAGGAGCCCCTACCAAGTATTGAGTACATGTACAGTAAATGAACATACTTTCCAGAAGGCCAACAATTCAGAAGTATTGGTGGGTTTTAGTTAAATGTGATCCAAAATCATCACAATTAAAAGAACCAAAGACTTAAACTACTTCAGTCTGTGTGCATTGAATTTATTTAATACACAAGTTTCACAATTTGAGTTGAATTACTGAAATAAATGAACTTTTCCACAACATTCTAATTTACTGAGATGCACCTGTATGTAGTTACATTGCATTGATGGGTCACAATAGTTCACTAGAAAATTACTTCTTTCTATTGTTTAGTTTTGCTGTTTTGGAAAGATATGCACAAAAGTTTGGAATTGCACTGACGTCATGAGTCACACATTGTGCCTTGAGGATCTTTGCTAGTGTGTATGCTTTATTTCATTATTTCATTTCTTCATCTCTTTGCAGATGAGGAGTTGGCTTCGCTGAATATGGTCAAGAGTGCGCCTGTGGGGCCAGTGGCAGGAGGGATTATGGGATGCATCATGGTGCTGGTGTTAGCTGTGTATGCCTACAGGCACCAGATCCACCGTCGCAGTCATCAGCACATGTCCCCGCTGGCTGCACAAGGTGAATCTGGACACTTTGAGTCTAAAAGTGAATGTGATTCTTACCTGGGACTGTTGGGAAACAATGCTATGGTTCTGGAATAAATTTCAGTTTCCATTTAGACTAATGTGACTGTCATAATATGCAGTCTACTAAAGGATGTGTTTGCAGGATGGCAGTTGTTAAAAGTGCGTTAAGCTGCTAAAGAGAGCTCACGCTGCTCCTCAGGCGACTTTCTGTATGCACTTTTCAAGATGAACCAAGCTACACAGACAAGCAAAGTATACTTTGGGCTTCGGATACATGGCTAACATATATATATATATACACACAAAAATATGTCAAAAGGGAACATGAACCAAACACAAAAAGTAATCGGATGTGTCAGTTTATTAGAGCTGTGCATTCAGTCTTAGAGTGACAGCAGCCTAATATACCTGCTGCCGTCCTTAATGTTAATCAAACAACAAAAGACAAAGAAAAATACATTTACTGCTTGACTGAATAACTTTAGTAGCTTTAATAAAAATTTGTGTATATGTAATTCATACAGACTTACATCAGTGTTATATTTATTCTGTTTTTATATTTGATTATCAAGAATTGTGAAATTTCACTGCTGTCTAAATTTTGATATCATAGCATCTTTATTTTTCAGCGAAATATACTTAATAATATAGCACTATTGTGGGGGGGGGGTACTCAGATGTGTGATATCGCCCACTACTTATGTTAATTGTGATTATAATATTGTCCAAAATAATCGTGATTATGATTTTTGCCATTATCAAGCAGCTCTGTGTTTGACTTTGTTGTGGTTTGGTTTAAATAGTTTACTACTGAATAAAAAAGAATCAGCATTAAAGTTGATTGAATTAAAGTCAAAGTGCATAACCCATGTGACATTTATTTTGTGATATCAAAGATTATATAATGTAGACCAGGACCTTTTATAATTGAGAATTGATTAGAAAGTGACAAGTGATCTCTGACAAAGAAGCTGGTGATGTCAGCCTGAGAAGGAAAGTTGTTTCAGAAGAAGAGCAAGTAAAACTCACTTTAATGAGGGAAAAATTATTGAGTGCACTTTTAAAGTGTGCTACTCCCTGTGCTAATGAGATACTAAACACAGTTGACCGCTAAAAGGACCTTAGAAGGATATAAAAGTAATTTAAAGCGCTGAATTCCCTCTTCCCTTGCAGTTGCTTCCTCATGTCTCAGCCAAATTCAGTCTCTATATGTGCATGACTAGGAAGGATAACTTGGTTTGATGCAATATAAATGTGTTTGGATCAGTCTGTGTTGCAGTCAGTTTTGCAGATAAACAAACAGTCTGAGAGAGTCCACTTTAGTCTGAATCTGCATTCTAGAAATGAATAGACTGGAATGCTATATTCCCTTGAATTGGCTTTCCTTGGTTTTTAATGTCTGATGGGCATTCGTGGGCAAAAAGTGATTTGAGATTTGATGTCTGTCATCTTTTTTATGAGGTAGACTGTGGACCAAAGTAGAAGTCAAAGATATATTACATCAAATCTGTTCAGGATTGCTCCATCTTTCTAATCTTCTCTTACACCTGTCTTTCTGTCTCTGTCTCTTTTATCAGAGATGTCTGTCCGGATGTCCAACCTGGACAACGAACGAGATGACAGAGATGAAGACAGTCACGAAGACAGAGGAATAAGTAAGATACCCGCCTCCCTGCCTGGCACCGCTTCACGCGAATTAACACAGAAAACCTTTAAAGCCCATTTTAGCATTAGTAAATACACTGAGGGTTTTTATGTACTTCAAATCTACAGTATTGTACTTTGTACCATTAATGCTGTTTTTCACTGATTCAGTGCATCAGACACCAAATGGATGATAATCCATGAATTCTTTGTGTACGGTGTGCTGTTTTATTCTCCTAGAGTAAAAAGCGAGCATTCATGCTCACAATGGTACTGTGTCATTCTTGTGTGATAATTGCTTCTAAAAGCCATGTGGGTTAGTCTGATGTCATAATTGGTCTCATCTTTAGTGACAATATTATAATGTGTTCCTGATCGGCATACTTGTTTCATTGTACATTTTATAATCAGAAGCATTTTCAATACCATCTGATTTGCATCACAAAGTTGTTTTAATTAGATTTTGTGCTATGCGTAACTGTAAGAAACATGCATTATGAAACATCATGCATTACTGTAAGAAATCTAAATGAATAACAGTCAGTATGTATATAATACTTATAATCAGTGCATATAATTGGAAATGTGGAAAAATGTAAACACCGTACTCCTACTATCGACTCAGTTTTTAAAAACAGACAAAATGTACTAAAAGGCTGCTAGCCCAATTGACTTTCATTGTAAGTGCAAAACAGTTAGTGCACTAATTTGATCAACATTATGCCAAAAGTGGTGCTGTTTGAGCTCAACTTTGGGAATTGAACCCAAAATATTCCTATAAATTAAGACACAAACGCAAGGATCCAAAAAGTCGAAGACAAAATCTAAAATTGTTTGGTAATATTTTGATAACCTCTGACTCAGAGAGACTTATAATTTAAATGATTAAAACAAAATATGTAACATTTTACTAACCATTCCATTCCATACAGACATCTTGCACAAACAAGATTTTATAGCAATTGTTCATTTATAAATGTATTATTTTTCATTGTTAAACCATGTTTGTTGACTACAAATTAATATATATATTAATTTGTGATTATTCGTAATTATATATATATAATTTACCAACCTTACTTAGCTGTTTAGATTATGGAATTAGCATACACACATATGATATGGTGCTTTGGAAGTCTTTTGGAAGACATCTTTTTGAATTTGTCCTCATTGTTTACCGAGTTCATCCCCAGTATAACCTTTTTTATGTGAAGTGTGTTATTGCCTCTTAAATTTCCTGTACTCTTACATCATGCTGGCCAGTTGGAGACCCGAGTGTTTTATTGTTATATGACCATTTGGCTCTGTTTCACTCTCTCTCTGCAGTTAGTAACACTCGATTCATTGCTGCTGTTATCGAGAGGCACACACACAGTCCAGAACGACGGCGGAGATACTGGGGCCGGTCAGGGACAGAAAGTGACCATGGTAAGAGTGCGTATGTGTGTGTATGTGCACTCCTTCCTCAAAGTCTAAAGGAAAAACGATATTAGTAGGTCTGAAAAGATCCTTTTGAAACAAGGGTCAAAGAAAAATTCAAAGTCGTGACCATCAAATTTCTCACCTAAGAATATATTGAGAGTTTTATTATTGAAATAAAGCAAAGCCTTCCCCGGGAGCTCAGTGTATGCTTGTGTTCAGCCTCTATTTCATTGGCAGCTCCAGGCTTGGGTTACATGGAGTCTACAGTGCATGCTAAATCTGCCGCCCCTCAGGGACAAGGCTTTCTGGAGATCATTGTGTAACCAGCAAGAGGAGAAAGGGCAGCCCTATTCCACAAGGAGAGGTGCAATGAGAGACCTGGAGGAAGAAAGCCAGCAAAGTGGGTAGATTGAGAGATGCGAGAACAGTTAGAGGTGGCAAAGACCAAGTACAAAAGTTTCTTCCCTGTATTTTTATTTGGCAGGGTTAAAGGTCGCCTCCCACCGGCTGCTCAGTCATCCAGCTTAAGGGGTCGTTTTAAAGCAATATTGATTTGGCTTTTGAGCGTGCGTATGCAGGAGAACAGCTCCGAAGCTTTTTCCTGTGCTCTCTGACTCATTACTGCTCCACCAACACAGAGAGTTTTTGCCAGGAGCAACGTAGATGTATACAAGTATTCGCTTCAGATCGAGGTTTAAAGAATTTCTCTAAACAGAAATGTGTTTTCTGCCAGGAACTGAGATGCTTTTTAGTACTTGTTTGCTTGCTTGGCTCTTTGATATGTTTAGGGATAGATCCTGATCCAGAATCGGTATCCCAGCTCTTTTACTCTCACTGCAGTGTTTCAAAGCTGGTTCCAGATCTGCTCATGCAAACATTGATCAAAGTCAGGAACATAAGAGGTTTTTGACCTTTCTTTTCACCTCCGATCCCGTTTCAAATGTCACATGTGGCTGGACGTTTGGCCACCTGACAGCAGGACAAGACCTTTCTTGTGCTCTTTGTACTGTCTTAATTTAATTCAGGATGTGTTTCCAACAGTTTGTTTGTTTTTTGTATGCATTGTTAGCTCCCCTCCCACCATACAAGTTTAGTTGCCAGTAACTGTCTAATCTATTATTCACTTCAGCTACTTCATGAGTCTTTTGTATTGTTGTCTAAACAGGAACGTTGACAGTTTGACAGGGGAAAGTGGATTTGGGTAGATAACAAATAACACTGACTTTAGCTTCTTCTTTTAACGTCAGGATTTTAATTTTAAATTTGTGTATAAAGGAAGGTGTATGTTTCAGATGATGTAACTCATCAACAATTTTGAAATCACATTTTTTTTTCTCTCTCTTCAGTTTGACACATTCAAATTTGAAAGTGGAAATATTCAATGTAGTCTCTCAGTATAAAGTCTGTATGTTTAAAACTGTTTGTATAATAATAGGTATAGTAGGAAGTAAGCGTCAAGGCATTGTTCCTCAATGCAAATCTGTTGCATTGAGACAAACTGATAATAACATGAACGCTACTTTGCACTATTGCCCTTCCTCTGCACCACAACTTTATAATTATTACAATCATTACTGCTACTGTATCAATACATTTATAACAAATGTTTTTATAATTATAGTTTTGCATTGCACTGATTAAAACATTTTTAGTTGTATCCCTGATCTGTATTATTTTCAATATATATACATATATATATATATATATATATATATTTTTTTTTTTTTTTTTTTTTTTATTAGGTTTCTGAACACTGCTTTTAAAAAATTTGTGGGCGGCAAGATCTTTTTTTTTCTTAAAGAAATTAATAGTTTATTTGGCAGGGATGCATTAAATTGATCTAAACTGACAGTAAAGACTGAATTTTGATGACTTTTTTTTTCACCTGTGATATAAAAATATTTCTTGAGTACTATATCAGCATATTAGAATGATTTCTGAAGGATTATTTGACACTGAAGACTGGAGTGATGGCTGCAGAAAATTCCACTTTGCCATCACAGTAATAAATTACATTTTAAATTGTATTTAAATAGAAACAGTTATATTAATTTGCCATAACATTTCCACAATATTACTGTTTTTATTGTATTTCGATCAATTAAATGAAAACACACACACACACACACACACACACATATATATATATATATATATTTATTTATAAATATTCCTACTTGGTGTCATGTCACGTTATGCTATCATGAGTCTGTCAGATCAGTAAAAATTTAGATTAATATGTTTGAGTTTTATGTGAGGAGTGTGAGATTAGAATGGATTAGGATTCATTAAAATTATTAGTTTAATGGGTAATTTAAATGATCGTGTTTTTAACAAGTTTCCATCAGTAGTATCTCCAAAATGACACTGAGGCATAACTAGGTTTAAATGTCCATTCTCAGTTGAAAATTTCCTTTCAGCCGTTGTTTTAGAGATACAAAAAGCTGTTCGCTACACTTGTAGAACATTTTTAGATTCAAAGTCAGTTTTATACTGTAGCTTCTGACAATATTGATTGTGATTCCTTGTCTTTTTATATGTAGGTTACAGCACCATGAGCCCTCAGGAGGACAGCGAGAACCCACCCTGCAACAACGATCCTCTTTCTGCAGGCGTTGATGTGGGCAATCACGACGAGGACCTTGACCTGGACACACCTCCACAGACAGCTGCTCTTCTCAGCCACAAGTTCCACCCCTATCGGCACCCCCACTCGCACCACCCCCTGCACTTGCACACGCATCACCTCCAGGCTGCCGTCACAGTGCACAGCGTGGATGCCGAGTGCTGATCCTGCCCACCCGTGACCCCAAACCATCCGCCAACATTGCCTTTGATGCCACTTCTAACTTCATCCACCACCTCCATACAGGCCCTGCATCCTGCAAAAACGAGGAGAGAACCTTAACTCCCAACTCTCTCTGGGCATCTGCTGAGGCGGTCAGAGGTGTTTTGTGCTTGTAGACCATGGGGGGCGAACATTTGACCTCTTAGAGGTCATTAGGGACTGAGTGGATTTGGCAGGTGCATACGATACAAAGCTCCTTATGATTTTTTTTTTTTTTTTTAAGAAACAATGAAGATGAAAGGATTATTTTTCTACTATTTATTTAAGAGGAGTGGAGCTGGAGATCATGAATGGAAAAATGAAACTGACTGACTGAATTTGTCAGCTTTTTTATTAGGCCTGTATAGCCCTTTTTAGGACCCGGCCCAGGTTTTCTCCTTGACTAGACTGCGAAGCAGCCTTGAAGGATTCGATTCATGGCACATTTGAGTCATACTCACGCCGTGAGAATTTCTTGTGTGGAGAGTAAACAAAACATTTCAAGGAACAATAGACACAAATGCCTGCGCTGCACATCAAGGAGATGTGAAAATGTGTCGTATTCTGAGGAGCTGTCACTCTCTGCTTTGTTTTGTTTGGGGGTTTTTTGGACGGTGTGAGATGATGGTGAATCTCAAGACACTGTGCAATGTGACCAAGGTGTTCTGGGCCACAAACCCAGCGCAGGAAATTTCAAATATTTTAAAGATAACTGGGAGACAGACTGTGCTCTGTGTATAAGCTGTCATTGTATTTCTGTCTGCCCGATTATTTTACATTTAATGTACGAGAGAGAGAGAGAAACAGAGTGTGCATTTGTTGGTGCTTGTGTACGTAATTGTGTGTGAATGTGATGGATGTGTGATGGCGCAGATGGATCATCTCCAATAATATTGTCGTTTTTTTTTTAAGTCATTAGTCAGTATTGATGGAATGCCATGATATTTTTCAGATCCTTCTAAACCCATGTGCACTTTTACTCAACTGCTTGTCTACTGATATGTAGACATTGTGCTCCTATGATTTTAGAGGGATTGTGTCTATTGTTTTCAGAATGAAATGATATACCATGTATATACATCTAAATTTAACAAAGTAGCTATAAATGTGTCATACACTACAACAAACCTTTTATCCTCGTCAGAAGTGTTTCATTTTGTCAGTGTTTATTGAATTTTCTGCATATGCTCTTAAGTTGCATTGAAATTTGGGTGGGGGGAAAAAAAAACTAGTGAATAGTTTGATTTTAATTTTATGTGTGATAAGAAATCTTGCCCATAATTATGAGTCAAGTGATCTTAAATGATTAAACGCATGAGAAAAACACAACTTTCACACATTATGATACAGAAGTCTGGTACATTAGTTTTGTCCAGGCATGTCCCTGTGAAATTTCAGCCTCAATCTGTTACAGTGACAGTTTTAAGCAAGTATACCTTAGAGACTGTTGAATCACATCTATGAATCATATTTAATGCGCTAAAAGTTCAGTCAGTGTGCAGCTATCACTCTTATTGTGGTCATACAACACTTTAAAGTTGATATTCAGATCGACTGCAGGGTGAATGTGATCCATTGTTCCACTTTGAATGTGACTGTGATCAGTCTGGTCATTATATGGGATCTGCTGTGACTCCAACATAAGCCATAATTGCACAGAATTTGGTGCTTATGTTTATACATGCATTTAGCATCATCTAAAAAGATGTCATATTATCTTCATTAAAATGTTTTACGGAACAAGTCATTTCAATACTCATAGTCAGCTCATAACTCAACCACCCCCGGAGGATTGTGGGCTAGTTGTCACACTTTTTACTCCAGTGAATATTTTTCTGGGTGGGGATACTGAATAAATCAATTTCTGTGTAGGCACATGCCTTGAAGTCTTGGCTACTAAACATTTCTAATGTTATTGCCAAAGTAATAAGATAGACTTGATTAAACACATTGATTTTTGCACATTATGGTGTAAGGGGAAATCTGTCTGTTAAAGGCTTTTTAGCTAAATTAAAGGTTTGAGTTTGTTTCAAACCAACTTTGTGTGTAACTTGACTTGACCTTATAATTATGGAGAAATATCCCATGTGCTACCTTCCCTGTGTGACCACTAACCCCAGTGTCTTCTAAATATTAGTACTTAGATATATTAATTATCAACATTACAACATTCTCTGCCATTTATTTGCATGAAAGCACGCCATTATGCCTCTGATACTTTTTTTTTAAAAGTATATCCATTATAAACCGCAAACAATATTTCACATCTTTCAGGTTGATATGGTGACTTTTTATTTTATTTTTATTTTTTAATATCATTGCATAGTTTGTCAGTGTAAATGAAGCAAAACAATGGGACTTGCGGGGCAGGATTAAAATATGAGCCTACTCCATCATGACATCATCAGCCCATTACTGACCTACATTTAATTATTATTAATTTTTTTTTCTTCACACACACACACATAACGGGCAAATAAGGTCACGTGACGTGCAGGGCATTCCTCTCGCGCGCTGCCGCTGCCTGGGATTTGCATACAGGGTCGTTAAGGCTGATCCTTGGGGGATAATTTTAACCGACACGAGGTGTGAGCACACAGTGGGGTTGGCGGAAAAGTGGAGCACTTCTGTTTAAATTGGGGCCATGGGAGAGACAGCGTAATTTTCGGGAATCGGTTCATTTGAACAGTTTATTTCAAAGAACCGGTTAAAAATGATTCATACTTTGCGTCCTGACCGTCCTGACGTTAAAATCTTACATGTGATTTGCTTTTAACATTTTTATTTACTTTACGACTAAAAAAAAAAGAAAGAAAAAGAAATGTTATAATAAAAAGCTATTTGCTAAAACAAACTCAAATCACTCAAACCATTCATTTACGAATCGGACATCAGCTTAAGAGAAAACCAGTTGATCAAGTTTCCATCTTCTCAAAATCTTCTCGTCATTACCGCAAGGCAAACGTATCCCGTGAAATTTGCAAACCGTTCAGTTTAATTATTGTTCTCCTGCTTCTGTTCCAAGTTTCCAGTGTTTACCTCTCAATAATACATGGCCTATGTATGCATCATTTGTGAAATCAGACACTCGCGCATAAATGAATAAATCGCCCGTGGATTCACGATGCTTGGGACCACACACTCACACACACATAATGACTCGGATACCTCCGCCCACGCACACTGCGCACTTAGCGCTGCTCGCGGTGAGGACTGAGGAGTTCAAGGTTCCTATCACCCCTTTACATAAACACACGCGCGTCCCAGATGCGCGCTCTACCCGCTCCAGCACTCGCTCGAGCGCCCACGCGCTACTTTTCTGAGCCATTGAAATATTCTGGTCTTTTCTCTCACTCCCACGCAGAGACCCGCTGAATCACTGCTTTAGTTCATGTTCAGGTAATTCAGATGAATGCATATGACATACATGTAAGAGACTGGACCTTCCCATATAGTGATGGGGGAAATTATCCGTGTGTGATGAATATTAATCCATGCAATGCAATAAGGATATTAAACTGACATTCGTATTTATAAAGCAGTGCAGTGGTGGTTTACATTGCTATAGTTTACATTTTATTTTGTATGTGTGATTTAGACCGCCACCTCTAAAATTGCACAGAAAATCTTATGCATAATAAAAATAATAAGAAAAAGAATGTGATTGTTATAATTATTCTCGTGTCAAAAAAATATCCAAAAACTGAAAAAAATGTGCTATCCCCATTCTTAAAGAGTCAATGCAATCATCTGTAAATATTGTTGATGTGGGATGTGTAGCTGCTGAAACTCAAAGCATTCATTCAGGGACATTATAAGGACTCCTGTGATTGAGTCTGCCAGGAGATGGCATTTAGCACACCCACGAGAGACGGAATAAGTCATTCATTCCACACCAGAGCCAGTGTAAAAGGAGTCAAAAGATCTGTCAGGCATGCAAGATTTTCTGCAGGCATGCCTTCAGATGTTTCTGCCATACACAGTCTCTCCAAGTATACAGACTAAATGATTTCTGAGCTATAAATGTCAGCTTGTCCATACAGTTTATTTAAGCTTTCATGCAACCATTTAATAAACAATTAGTTTTTAGACACATTATTGGCAGTACAATGTTTGCTCTGTCAATAAAAAATAGTTCTGAAATTAGTCAAAGCAGGAAAAATGTTGTGCAACTCTGAGCAACACACAGCAGTGGTATTTTAACTAATCAGCAAGTCAGTTGAGTGAACGATTCAGTAAAGATTCACTTGTCGCCACCTACTGGCATAACAATGTAACAGAAAGGGTCAGTGAACAAACTGATGAAAACACAAGCAGAGTTAGTAACAGGTACAAGTGAAAAGTTGGATCGCTGATTTGGAAATCGATTATGCTCTGCCTCTTTTGGAACGAAAAAAGCATACTGTTGTACCGAATATCGGGATAAGAATACACATTCACCATTGTGCTCAGTGAAATTTTGTGGGTGAAATCCATTAATTTCAACATGAATCTGCTCAATTTGGGAGTTTTGCGTGTGGGCTTAAAAACTTTCCCATGCAGTTTGTGAATTCACAGTGCTGACCAAAAGAAAGCTGTTTGTTTTGAAAAGTGACTTTTGTGTGAGCTGTGCTTTAAGAACCAGTTGCGAAATTGGCATGGGGAAATATTTCTTCCTCATACAAAATTCCCAATCCCAAAGGAATTCCAAATCGCATGGATTCCTATGAAAAAGCTGCAAAAATTTGCCAAACAGTATGACGGCGCCTTTAAACATTGGTATGCTACTGAAAAAACAATCAACCTTTTCGGCCAACGAAATTAGTTGAATTTCGCTAATGTGACAACACTATTGGTTGATTTGCACTAGATATCCCAGCCGGCACATGACCGACCTTCAACGTTGAAATATGGTTGGAAATAAGGTCAGTTGTGGTTTCAACGTTGAAACAACGTTGATTCAACGTTTAAAGCTGAACGGTTGAAAAACTTTCGGCACATGATCAACCTTCATAGTTGAAATATGGTTGAAAAAATGACAGTTGTTGTTTCAACGTTGAAACAACATTGATACAACGTTTAAAGCTGAACGGTTGAAAAACTTCCGCTACACGACCAACCTTCAACGTTGAAATATGGTTGAAATAAGGTCAGTTGTTTTAACTTTCAAACAACTTTGAAAATGTTTAATGCTAAATGGTTGAAAAAGGTTAATAAACTTTTAAATTATTTATATTAAATTAATATTATTATTATTTTAATAGCATTTTACAATATTTTAATCATGATACCTATTCTAAAATCTAAAGGTATATGTTCTCATCATTAACAACAATAAAACTAAATACATTTAGCTCCTTTATCACACTGAAACAATTCCTACTGGTTGTTTTACTTTATTGCTTTGATCATGATTGGTTAATCTGGCTGTCATCCAGGAAACTGGACAGTGAATCGGTTCGCGCCTTTCTACATTTGAAAATATGACCGTTATTATCGTTCTTTCTGTGAGTGAGGCGGCTGACTGTGAGCTGCTGCTAGTTGTAACTGCTCGGTCGGTCCCGAATTATTTTATATTTGCCTGTTAATTTTTTTTTTTTTTTTGAGCGAATTTGAGTCGTGACATGTCAATGGAGAACAAAAACTGTAATGTGAACACAAGAAGTGGTGAGATGTGTTCTGCGAGGTCCTGCAAACATACTGGCAAATTGAGGTAAGGAAATCGCTATCTTTATTATCTTTTGAAAATAGTAAAGTAAGTTATATCGTTACGTTACCAGAGTTTACAAATGGGTAGCTTAAAGGACATGTAACCTGCAGAAGATAAATAAATACCTGTGTGTGTATTTTTGTATTGTTTATCACAGATGCTCAAGTTAGATGCTCATCTGATGTTGTTGTGTTGCTGGTAAATTATGTGTTAATGTCTGTCTTTTAGAGATTTTTCCCCATTTTCCTGATATGAATCCCATGGATTAGGTGTGTTGTTATATATGTTTTTATTCTTATAATAGTCTCAAAGTGTTTTCTGAAACATATAATTGCAAATGTTGGTACAATTTAAATGAATTAATGAAAATGAATTTAAAAATAAATTAGGATTGTTTAAAGCAGTGGTTCTCAAAGTGTCAGGCCCCCTGTAGTGGTTACACAGGGAATCACTAAATTAAATATTAATGTTAATACAATTTCATTTAATCTTTAAGTTTTTTTGTTGTTGTTTTTTACATTTAAGTACAGTATAGTTATGTAACTTTTGTTATAACATTTTAATTTAATCGTTTTTCATTTACCTGTATGTAAGCACAGTGCAGTGTTAATGTTCAAACGGTGTATTTACAATGTTAAAGTGGCTGACAACAATAAATATTCTTATTAGGAATAAAACTGCCTAATTTTTTAACTGCAGAGCTATAGCTGAATAGTTAGGACTACTACGCTGCTGAAATTTAATGTTCATTATGGTGGAACTTAGAGAGACAAATATTTTCTGAAGTGGTACTTGGTAAAAAAAGTTTGAGAACCACTGGTTTAAAGAAATGGTATAAATGAAATCCTGCTTTTTAAGAACTTTTCAGTAAACCATTTCTTCTTTCCTCTTGTGTAGAGTCATCAAGGATCCAGCTTATTATTGAAACATTGGTAAGAAATTTTTCAGCTGCTGCATTGCACTGTCACTTCTGGTAGAGATTCATTGACTTTTTGTGATAGGTTTTGATTTTATTTAGTTTAATAAAAATGTACTTAATTTGATTTTACTTGTTTTACTACACTGTATTTATAGTGTTCTGATTAAAACAGTATAACTGTGGGCTCTGAAAACACTACTTGTGAGTAATTTGTTAATATTGTAAACTTTCATCTGAATACATTAAATAAGTGTTTAATGAATAGTGTTGTGCACTTTGTTTCCAACTTCACTTGTTATTGAACTGTAAAGTGAAAATATTGTGTGATTTATTTTGCATTCAGTTTTCAGTTAAATATATTTCACAATATCAAAGTTGATATTTTATGAGGATTTATTTTTGGTGTTTTTGTTTATACAGGACAGTATAGAAAGCACACAAGTGGGAGAGCGTGGAGGGGACGGCATCAGAAAGGACCAAGGGCTGGGACTCTTTCAAGGATCACCTGAAGCACAACCACACTATATGCACGAGGCTGTTGGTTCTAACATTTTAGGTTCCCCTTCGGTAGAAATCACATTCCGCATTCACTGTGGTAAAAAAAGACACAGTCCGGGGGGGTTCCCGTTAGAAATGCCCCCCCCCCTCGGGGTGCCCCCTTTAACGCTGGTTCCTTGGAATTGTCCTAACCTTCCCTGCCCTTACAGCGTCCCTGGTTGCCGGTTCCATTCTCGGATTGTTCAACACATTTTCACTGCACAAATGTACACATCTCTTGTAATGAGACACATTACTAAAACATGTTTTTTGCAGAAACTGTAGTTTTCCACCAAAATAAAAGATCAGCTGGTTTCAGTCATAAAGGTACAAGGGTTTCTCTTGCAAGTGCCACACAAAATATGCATTTATATGCAAAAATATGCCAAATTATTTTACAAAAACCTTTAAATATTATTGTATTTGAATTGTTATTCTACTTGTTTTTAACAATACATCCATGCATACTCTGCAAAATAAAGTTTGGGATTATTTTCATCTGTTTTATACAGTATGTTTCCAAAATAAAACTGCTGTTTTACAATTTTGAGCATGTGGTAGTTTATTGAAGTTAATTGTAAAGCCATTGCTGCCAGTCATTTGATTTTTAGCCTTTATAATGTACAGTGTTGATCTAAATGCAAAATAGGCTCTAATTGAACATACAGTTGTGTATTTATACATGGTGCAAGGTACGACGGTGAAACAACGTCGTGTTATCAACGTTGATTCACTTTTCAAAATCAACACCTAATTCAACGTTAAGCCAACGTCTACAGAACGACCATAATTCACCCATGATGAAGGTAAGACGGTTGAAACGGCGTCGCGTTTTCAACAGTGAATCAATGTCGTGATTTCAACGGTGAATCAACGTCACAATATCAACGTTGATCCAATTTGCAAAATCGAAAGGTAATTCAACGTTGATTCAACCATGGTACCTGACGTTGTTTCAACATTGAATCAACGTTGAAATGCCGTCTGGTATACCTAATGCTTAATAATGTTTTAATAAATATATTTAATTACAAAGGATCTGCTTACTAGAACTATAATTGCATCATCATCCCAAACTGTTATGCTAATATTTTATTGTTATTATTTATTGTTGCTATCTTAAAATGATATGGCATTTATTGTTATTATTTTTAATATGATACTGTGCTGTTAAGAAGGGGAAAAGAGACTGATAGTCAGAATGTGTTTAGTTTTCCATCGGTGGGGGTCGCCAGCTGTACTGTGCTGGGGCTCATCCACACTTAGTTTCAAGAGTGCCGTCGATGGGTTTGACTCGAAGCACAGACGCCCACCTCTCCGCTCTCTCCGACTCACTTTCCACCGAGAGCTTCAAGATGGCGGCCGCTTCATCCATCCAGCCGCCGAGCGTGCACGCGATAAAGCGCGAAAACTCACCTCACCCGGAGTCCGACAGCCCCGCGAGCCGACAGGACGAGGACGCAGCATCCGAGGGGACCACCATCCTCAGAGATCTACCGGAACTTGATCCCGAGGAGATCGAGAAACGGCTGGAGAAAACTCGCAGAGAGCTGAGCAACAGGAGGAAGATCCTTATTAAGAACCTGCCACAGGATACAACCAACCAGGTGAAGTTAGACAGATTCACACACATCAGCCTGGCAGGTGAAAGTTACACCGCTCTCTAGTTCATGGGAAAAAAGGGCTTTTCAAGAGCTTTTCTTTGCATTTTAAGTATGGTTGTTATATTATTAGTCAAGATACATAAACGAGTTTTTTTTTCTCCATGATTTTTGCATCTAACATATATAGATAGTTAAGTGCATCATGTAACGTTACGACCGCTAATGTTTCCTCCTAAGTTAATAAATAAAATGGCAAACACACATCAGTTACAAGAAAGTTAAATTAAAAGAATTATTAGTTTGAAATACGGATATTTAGCATCGCCTATGTAAACGTAAACAGTTAAAATTATGTGACCTTGAAAGAAATTAAAGAATAGAGCAGAGCTCAAACTTTTACGTTCATCATCGGGAAAACCTGTCGGTTTAACTGTTTGCGCGTGACCCATAACGTTATCTGCCTTTAAACAACACCAAATTTCTATTGTAAAAGCACCACTGAAGTGAAACGAAAACAAATAAGCGGAAAATATGCAGTATAATAACAGCCCGACGGCACGTTTGGATGAACGCGCTCCGTCTGTAAGAGTTCCGCTGAAAACCAGCCGCTCCCCGTCTCTGTCTCGTTCAGCGTTCATCAGCTCTTGCGTTTTATGTGTCCCCACAGCCTAATAAATGCGACTCAAATACTCGTCCATTAACCAGTGTGCAGCCTAACATATGTTCGGTGTAACTGGGTATATACCGGACTTATTTCGAAATATTAAATATGTTCGTTGTAAGTGGGTAGTTTACTTTTAATAAGCTCTAATGGGTTTTAATTTACTCATCTTATAAGATTTTCTTAATTATCTTATGTTTTTTTATTTTTTGGTCATACTTTGCTAATCGTTCCTTATTGTAACTCTTATTATATTGAATTTAGAGTACGACTTGTTTGCTTATTAATGTTTCCTACATGCTGCGGCTCTTATCTATTTGCTGGTTGTGGTTGGATGTTGTCTGGAGGCATGTTTGCTCATGGAGACAGGCAGACTGACTGAGATCCGGCTGAGGGCGTGCAGGCAGGGAGAACAGCACAGCGGTGAGCTGAACTCTGAGTGGGAGATTTTCTTATTCAACGAGCCGAGGTGGCTGCTGCCGATGGCATTTCCTACAGAGTTTTGCCACATTATTACTGTCAGTAAACATGCCGGATACCTGGGTCCTTGAGGGAAGTGTAATATTTCCCCAGCTCCAGGAGATGATGAATGCAGACAGTTAATATCTAATTGTCAGTATGTGCTGAACAGATGACACTGCACTGTACGTTTGCACTACCACAATGCACAAAACATTAACTTTCAGGTTAAGTTGTGCGGAGTATGCAGTAGCATTAGTTTTGACTGATTCTTTTAAGATGTTTAATTGTTACGACGTGCTCTTGCATGCTTTTTCGCTTAGCCTATACTGCATGTTGTATTGGGGACACCTATAACCTTAGACAGCACGACAGTGAGTAACAGTTTGGAGAAGAGTGTCAGGTGCACACCGCCGCTGTGATCAGGTCACAGAGTAGCGGCTTATCACTGAGAACACATGTCAGGCAAAGCAGCTCGGTCTCTCTTTCTGTCTGTGTCCCTCATTCATACGTACACAATCACTCTGCTCCTTATTCTGAATAATTTAGGAGCAGGTCGGTCACAGGTTTGGGCAGGGGAAATGTCAGAAATGAACTCTGCTGATTGGCTCTTTGTCAGGTGACAGCATATTTTGGCTGATCTCATCCTCTCCCCATTGTTGAGCTCTGTCCACTCTTCCACAGGTTTGTTATTGGTTTGGGTGTCAGTAGCAGATGTTCAGCAGTGGAGTATGGGAGTGTGTGTTTTCTCTGAATACTCAACACAACATTCACACTTACAGATGGGTTGGGTGATATAAGCAAAACATGTATCATTAATACATACCATTAATGATCTGTTATATTAATATTCTCCTCTTCTAATATTCTCATCAACCGTATATGTGGTTCAGAAAATGATTAAAAAAACAGGGAAATATATATATATATGAAATATATATGATGAAAATGAAAATGAAAATAGGAAATACTGAACTAGATAAAATAAAATAAATGTAACAATTTTTATGTTTTATTCTTTTTTTCTTTAAAGTAATGGTAAGTAATCCAATCTGTCATCTGTAATTATATGAATGTAAAGTCATTTGAATGATTATTCCCTTCCATGGAGTGGCATTTTGCACAAACTTGACACAAACAATCCTTAAAATCAGTATATCACCTACCCCCAAATAAAAATGTATTTAAAACATTTCAATATTTGGATTAAATATGTATTCCTAGCCTATATTTGTTTAAGTTTGCTAAGAGCTCAGAAATGTCTACTTTGTTTTATATCATACTTGAGTTGTAGTCACTTTAGAGGTCACTGCACACTGTTTACATAGTGTTGCTGGCTAGAATAAATTGTTTTCCTTCCCCTTCCTTCTGAAGATTAGTTTCTATCTGGTTTCAATTTCTCTCTGTTCTGTCCTGACCTCGTATAACCTTGTCCTTGGCTATTGACTCGGGTCACAACAGACCAAAGCAAGCTCTACCTATATCTGTGTCAGTCTGTTTTACCCCAATATCTGAGCCGTGTGGTGCGTCTCAACAAAATACAATTCACCTTATTCTTCAACGTGGAAGTAAGCCTATTGGCCAGACTTCTGGTACATTAGCCAGTCGCTATAGAGAAATATTGAGAAGAATAACAACATGCAGTAAATGGTAAAACTGTTTGTATTACAAACAAGTGTGTTCATAATTAAGATAATACATTAAAATAACAAGACACACCAATTTGCAATATCAAGCAACAAAATGAGCTGTTTTTTACAGCTAAAAATGGCTGGATGTGGGTGAGACTGGAAGCCAGTCCCATAAAAATTACAAATGGCCGTGCTCATTTTTACAGCAAGAATAAGGTGGATGGAACTCATTATAATCAGTGATGCTGTCTACACTGGATGCTGTTGCCTCTTTCTATTTATGACATACTGACACATATATTTCAAATGATTTGTAAGGGTCTCTGACAACTGTGGCGTCCGGTGTAGACATGATGTAAGGAGTGATGCGGAGCAGATGTCGGAGGGTGGGCGAATCACGATGCTGCCTTAACATTGTGATGTCTGTCAGCCATTGTTGAAGGACGATGGCATTGTCTATTGGCCCAACCCTAAGTGCTATAGTAAATATGTTGTAGAAATATTAAATACTGCTTGAAATCGGTGACTAAATGTAATTATTAGGACTAAATGCACACATAAACTAGAAGGTGTGGGGTGGGTGATATACCGGTAGACACGATTTAACCAATATAAATTTGTCAACTGATAGAGATTTTGGATTATCCCCTCTATCGCGGTTACATGCTCATATGATGTTGCTTTCCTACGTGGTCAAGAAAACTAATCTTTTGCACGTGCTATCCTTGTAAATTTAGGTCTTAAGTGAAAGTAAACAGCTGAGAAAGAAAACACATGTGTAACAGTATATTGGACCCAGGCAGCTCATAAAGTGACAGCAGTCTAATATTCCTGCTGTCTGCCATTCATGTTAATCAAACAACGAAGGAGAGAAAATCTCTACTGCTCTTGACTAAATCACTTTTGTAACTTTAATTAGAAGAAACATATATTTAATTTATACAGTGAAGAAAATGCTGTTTTTATAAATTTGATTACTTTTAAACAATGTAGCATTTATTATTTATTTTTCCTAATTTAGTGTTTTTGCCCTATTGCTTGTAGTATGTTTCTTATTATTATTCTTTACTTGTCTTCAGTAAGCCTGATTTTTTTTTTTTTTTTTTTTTTTTTTAGGCTAGTATTATTTTAAGTGATATTAACATTGGTGACAAGAATGGTATAAGAATTTTTTATATCATAAAGACCTCATTTATAACTATATAATTGAATAACTATATTGTGATATACTGTATGTATATATATATATATATATATATATATATATATATATATATAAAGTTATTCAATTATAAATGATTATAGTTATGAAATTATTATGTAGATGTAGATATATTGTTACCATGAAAAAAAAATTACTCATATCGTGAATTGTGATCACGAAAGGTGGTCATTTCACCCACCTCTAATCCTGTTAATTTTCCATCCATTTTTTGAGGAACCCTGGCTAGTAGAAAAGCTTGTCCTGCATAGCAAGAGTACCCAAGGGGGAGGAGCTTAGTAAAAGACAATCACTAGAGTGAAAATTACAAATGCACAATTTGCATTTTTTGCACATTGCAGAATAAAAGTGAAAAAGCAGTGTAGTGTAAATTGTTTGTTTTGTAGTGATATATAGTAGTAGCTAGCACCTTTCATCAGTGTCACAGGCCTTACAACACATTATCACAACATTACACATCTCATCCTGGCCTTGTCTTCTCAGAGACAACGAAGCGTCTGAGTTCTCAGCAGTACAAAATGATTCACACGTGAGCATATTTATACTCTTACTCGGAAAAATTTCTCTCTTTTCGTTTTAACTTCAATCTTTTAGTTTTAAATTTCCTTGTTAACACAGACTGTCTGTAAAGCATTTGATTGAGTCACATGCAGCATGACCTCTGTTTCCTTGGTGAATAGGCACATAGACATTAATCAAGGGCAGTAACCCCCCTTCCTTCTGTTAGCTTTCAACCGTCCCAGATGTTCAGTTGAATCATTGTGGGCCGATGCTGGTCCTGACAGTGTGAGCCATATCTAATGGTATCTAGATGCTCACTCAGGCCTTCTGGCCATTTATGGGCCATTACAATGCATGTGTAATGCGCTGTGTTAAGAGAAAGCCATAAGTGATGCAGACTTGTGTGGAAAGTGTCTTGTTGACTCTAATTAAAGGCAGAGGGAGGGAGTGCACTGCTCTTTTAAATGGCAAAGAAAGTGAATTAGACAAAGTGTACTTCCATTTAGCAAAGGACTGTACAGGATGTGAAGTTGAAAAAAAAATAGTTTACTGTATGTACTGTATATAACAGATTAGAATGCATGTCACTGCTTATTTTAATTTGATTTTCATACATATTAAAGGAAATAAATGTGTTAATAGTTTGACAGATATGACTATTAAGTTATCTCAAATACTCATGTCTGTCTTTCATCATTTACTCACAATAATGTCGTTCCAAACCTGTATGGACCCTTTTCACATTTCCGTGTTTTTTAGAAGAAGTCATCATTGTTGGGTGAGCTTTTATAGTGGTCAGTGCGAGACTACGTATATTTTTTTTGCATTCCCATTTGCTCAAACAGCAAAAGAAAAACTCAACGATAGTGTTTTCATGATCTTTTAGAAAGAGGAAAAAATAGACCGAGATTGATAACATCAGTCAGAAAAGAGAACAATGTCAAATTTACCATCTCTCTCACAGCCGCTGTATTAAAAACACCCTCACAGCAGCATTCGTTTTTCATAATTTGATGCAAAGGTAATATAATACGAATAGTGTTATAAATGTACATACATTACAAAAGAAAATATAAAATCTTTGCACAATTTACGATGCTGATGACCTTTGAAATGCGTCATCACAGTCTGAGAAAAGGGTTCATTGCTTTTTTCTTCTGTGGAACACAAAAAATAGAAGTTTTGAACAATTTCCAAACTGCTTTTGTCCATGCAGTGAAATACAATGACCAGAGATCTCAGTCTCCCGAAAGAACAAAATATAAACAAAACCATAGAAGGTTTATTAAAGGGTGTCATATCACACATTTGAAAATTCCGTCATCATTTACATAATCCCAAAGATATTTGTTTATCTTTGAAACACAAATGTAGATACTTTTATGAAACCTGAGATGTCTATCCCTCCATTGAAAGTCCATGTAAACAAATCTTTGACGATTCAATATCTGAAAAGTATTGTAAATGTCATTTATCATGTTTCGAGTGGTCTTTTGTAGTTTTTATGTTTTTATTCACATATAAACATTGTTTAATGCAAATACGTAGAGCACATCAAATATGGTAAACAGAAGCTCTTGCTTGACGTTCAAGAACCAATGAGGTTTGTCCTTGACAAGCACGTCTGAGTTTCCACAAGAACCAAAGTTTGTTCTTTTGATACAGTTGAGCTTTTGTTTAACATATTTGATGTGCATGTGTAAATGAAAGCCTAAATTAAATCGGCTCATCCAATAACCCGTTCATGTCTCTTCAGAAGACATATTAAACTGCTCAGTTGACGTGGATTCATTTACATCACCAAATACACAATTTTAGGTCCTCAGCAAAATCATTGTTCGTCAGACCACCGGCATTACATGAAGTACATCTCAGCACAGCACACATTAACAGCCCCATGCTGCTGCAGTATGCCATGTCCCCTGCTGAATCCAGAAGTCCCTTTGTCACAATCAAGTGTGTCCTTCTGGATGTTCCTTATGACCAGCTAGAGAAAACACAAAGCCAGTGTGGGCACCTCTGCTTAATCTCTGTTAACACACGTCCGGGATGTGACAGCAGGGCCTGCTGTGTGCATATAAGGAAAGAGGAAGAGATTTATGAGACAGCCTATGTGTGTGTTTATCTGATGGATAACAGCGGACACTCTGGTTCTTTGTGTGGCTGCAGTTGGAAATCTTTATTCTCATGGCCACACCTTCATTGTATTGATTTTCATAATGATAAAAGAACAAATTTGTATGGCACCCCATACACTGCATCTGGATGATCACACACTGAATTTATTATTACTGAATCTTTGATATTTTATGTTTTTCTTTTCATGTGTTTCAGCAGAAATATGTTTATACACCTTTATTTGATTTTAGAAAAGGAAGAAACCCTTCTGAACGAGACATTTTATGTTTCAGATTGTCTCTAAATGATGGCTGGAGGACAATTACGACATATTACGACATTTTGTTTATTCGTTTTTTATTATTAAAAATTGTGTATTGTAGTATATCTAGGGTGTATGACAACGGTCTTTCCCTGATACAATTTTGATTATTTAATGCTGTTATATATATAGCTTATAATATATATAGCTTATTTACAATTTTAGCTCCAGTTCCACTCCGGGTTATCCATTTACTCACTAGTAAATGAAAGAGGAACAGAGCTCACTAAATGGAATTAATATTATAATATACTCCTAGTAGGAACTAACTGCTAATAATATATATTTGTATAGTGAAAAACAAACATGCAATACAGTGTAGCATTAATTTGCTCACTTTTTCTCTCTTTTCGTTTTCCCCAGGAGGTCCATGAAATTCTACGCGAGTACGAGCTCAAATACTGTTTTGTGGACCGAAACAAAGGAACAGGTAATTGGCCTCCTTCAGTCATGCTACTGCTCTCATGTTTCTAATGGTTCTCTTCCATCTGAGCCAATAGAATCCAGACCTCTCGAAAAACACCACACATTTACCTACTTAAAGCACCTGAGATGTTAATTTTGTGTGGTGCTGAATGAGCACTTACAGAGAATTGTCTTGATGAAAGGTCTCAGCTCTGTAACTGCAAAAATGTTGTCTGTTCCTTTTGAAGTAAAGAGAAGCTTTGAGGATTTTTGAGTTTGTACATTCTGTCACTGGGTTGATTTGTCCTCTTTCTATTTTTGTTCTGTACGAAATACTGAATCAAATAAGCAGTGCATTTCAGATTTCATATATAATTTTAACTTCATTATAATTAAATAATAAATCAAATGTAATATTATTTTAACTTCAGTCCATCACTTAAAATAATGATCTAATACGTCCTACTTCAACTGGATTCCAGACAGTTTGAAAGCTCAGGGTGACTTCCAAAACAAACCAAGCTTGTCATTGTCATCCATGCTGAAAATCAATTTTAAGTCTAACATATGGTAACAAAATGCTCTGAAGTTAAGCAACAGTGTGTTCTGTTATTTAGTTTGAGAAATTAAAAGAAATGTTGCAGCCTGAATAATAGGAAAAGCTTGCTCACTTGGAACTGGATAAGACTTAGTCATACCGGGAAATGTATGAAAAAAAATTATATTATTAGCTGATAATTTAAAGTATTGCAGTTGCTTTATGACTGAATCATTAGAATCATTAGAAATGAAAACAAACAGCACAGACACATAATTTTCCGGTTTGCCTAATTTTGACACAACCTTTACTAAATCAGTTCAGGAAACAAGGGTGTAGTATATGTTTAGTCTTGTTCATGATGTGCAACCATCTTTTTTTTTTTTTTTTTTTTTTTTTTTTATGTATTGATCCAAAAGCATTTTCCTTTCAGAAAATCGTTTTTAAATCTTTCAGCTACTGTAATTATGACAGTTTCTCTTCTTAATGCAGCAATCCTCTCTGAATGTTGTTGTGATGGAAACAACAAACCTTTCATCAAAATTTAGAGCAAGATAGTAGACACAAACCTGGCCAAATGTTCAACATTTTCACATATATATATAGTGCTAGCAGCGTCTTGAAAAGTGCCACAAGCAACTTGCTTTGAAATGCTGTTGAAAAATCAGCTCTAATTTCTTCATTTTTTTTTCAAGATGTGGAAGGCTGAGTTAAAATGTTCTAGCATCATTTGGCACATCTTCATGCCATTATTAAAAATTGTGAATGTTCAAAGCTGTAATGCTTCAGTGTAAAAGGGGTTCATCAGAGGTGAAATCTATTCTGAGTTGCACGAAGTGATGTTGCCAAGTAGTATGTCTTCCTGGATCAACATTCTTTGTTGGTCCTGGAACAATAGTTCTATAACAGTCCTCCTTTCAAGAGAATAATCGATAGATAAGAACATAGTTTGAGCCTCTAACCCTAAAATGTTATTGGTTGATGCAAATATTTAAATTTTAATGATAGAAATAATCTTTGATGATATTATGCCTTATTTAGTATATATGATATTACATTTCATTATTTATAAAAGATAGTAAATAAAACATTTATTATTTTTATTGCTGGGCAACGCGTAATCGTGATTAATAATTATATCCAAAATAAAAGTTTTTGTGTATACAATACAGGTCCTTCTCAAAAAAATAGCATATTGTGAAAAAGTTCATTATTTTCCATAATGTAATGATAAAAATTAAACTTTCATATATTTTAGATTCATTGCACACCAACTGAAATATTTCAGGTCTTTTATTGTTTTAATACTGATGATTTTGGCATACAGCTCATGAAAACCCAAAATTAGCATATCATGAAAAGGTTCTCTAAACGAGCTATTAACCTAATCATCTGAATCAACTAATTAACTCTAAACACCTGCAAAAGATTCCTGAGGCTTTTAAAAAACTCCCAGCCTGGTTCATTACTCAAAACCGCAATCATGGGTAAGACTGCCGACCTGACTGCTGTCCAGAAGGCCATCATTAATACCCTCAAGCGAGAGGGTAAGACACAGAAAGAAATTTCTGAAAGAATATGCTGTTCCCAGAGTGCTGTATCAAGGCACCTCAGTGGGAAGTCTGTGGGAAGGAAAAAGTGTGGCAAAAAAACGCTGCACAACGAGAAGAGGTGACCGGACCCTGAGGAAGATTGTGGAGAAGGACTGATTCCAGACCTTGGGGGACCTGCGGAAGCAGTGGACTGAGTCTGGAGTAGAAAACATCCAGAGCCACCGTGCACAGGCGTGTGCTTTTGAACCAGAAACAGCGGCAGAAGCGCCTGACCTGGGCTACAGAGAAGCAGCACTGGACTGTTGCTCAGTGGTCAAAAGTACTTTTTTCGGATGAAAGCAAATTTTGCATGTCATTCGGAAATCAAGGTGCCAGAGTCTGGAGGAAGACTGGGGAGAAGGAAATGCCAAAATGCCTGAAGTCCAGTGTCAAGTACCCACAGTCAGTGATGGTCTGGGGTGCCATGTCAGCTGCTGGTGTTGGTCCACTGTGTGTTTTATCAAGGGCAGGGTCAATGCAGCTAGCTATCAGGAGATTTTGGAGCACTTCATGCTTCCATCTGCTGAAAAGCTTTATGGAGATGAAGATTTCGTTTTTCAGCACGACCTGGCACCTGCTCACAGTGCCAAAACCACTGGTAAATTGTTTACTGACCATGGTATTACTGTGCTCAATTGGCCTGCCAACTCTCCTGACCTGAACCCCATAGAGAATCTGTGGGATATTGTGAAGAGAAAGTTGAGAGATGCAAGACCCAACACTCTGGATGAGTTTAAGGCCGCTATCGTAGCATCCTGGGCCTCCATAACACCTCAGCAGTGCCACAGGCTGATTGCCTCCATGCCACGCCGCATTGAAGCAGTCATTTCTGCAAAAGGATTCCCGACCAAGTATTGAGTGCATAACTGAACATAATTATTTGAAGGTTGACTTTTTTTGTATTAAAAACACTTTTCTTTTATTGGTCGGATGAAATATGCTAATTTTTTGAGATAGGAATTTTGGGTTTTCATGAGCTGTATGCCAAAATCATCAGTATTAAAACAATAAAAGACCTGAAATATTTCAGTTGGTGTGCAATGGATCTAAAATATATGAAAGTTTAATTTTTATCATTACATTATGGAAAATAATGAACTTTTTCACAATATGCTAATTTTTTGAGAAGGACCTGTATATGTGTGTGTGCTGTGTATATTTATTATGTACCGGTACTGTATATATAACAGACACAAACATACAGTATATATTTAGAAAATATTTACATGTATTTACATGTATATATTTACATTCATATAATTTATATTATATATAAATATATTATATATAAACATGACATTTTTCTTAAATATATACATGCATGTGTGTTTATTTATATATACATAATAAATATACACAATACACACATATATTATGTACACAAAAACTTTTATTTTGGATGTGATTATTCACAAATAATCGTTGCAGCACTAATTATTTTACATAGTATTTACTAAAATAGAAATGAATACTTTGAAATTGTATCAAAAGACCAGTGGATAATGTTTTTGGATAATGCACATTAATAACACTATGCTTTGTTTTTTAATACAATATACTTATTTTTAATACATTAAAAATACCAATATTTGTTAATACAATATATGTTTTTTATACTGTTTACATTCAGTATGCAGTATTTATTTATTTCTTTGCTATTTGGGCAAACCAGAATGCATTATATATATAAAATATATAAAATGTCAAAATAAAAGTTCTGGCATTGTCAATATAAAAGTCCCATTTCCAAAACTTAACAACAGAAAAACGTTTCGGCTGATGGCTGATGGTGATAAATAAAAACGGCAAAATACCGACTGATATGTATCGCATTAATTTTGCCGCAAGCCATAGCCAAGCCAAACGTGGCTACTGATGAATTGAGCCTCAGCTGTACGGTTACCATAATTACAACTGCATATTTCACACATAGGTATTTTGCACAGTCCAGTGCTAAACCTAAGTCTGATTATCAACCTGCACGTTCATGTAATACCGGGATTCTGGCCTGCTAAATGTCGTCAGTGCCTAAAACCCCTGGCAGCGTTGCAAACATTCCCACATGCTCTAATTAGCAGTATCTAGGGATAAAGGTGAAACACCGTGATGATCTCATCCTCCAGCCGCTCGGGGCTTGTCGCCTCCTGCCAGCACCCCAGCAGAGGCTCCAATGTCAAGGATCAGAGTCCAGCGTGTCTGTAGGAGGAGGAACGTTCCTTTTGCTCTTTAATACTTGCTTGAAATAAGTATAAAAATGAGCGATTCACATGGCATATAGACCTGCTCTTGCAGTTAGAGTTGAGTTTAAGTAAAGAGCTGTGAAGAGAGGAAAAGGATGAGGAATTACCAAAGAGGAAATGAGGAAAGGCGAGGAAATATTGATAGAGACTGCAGGGAGAGAAAGCAATCAGAGAAGGAAGAAAGAATGACAGCTTATATGATGGTGGAACATGGGGGTGGGGGTTGTGGGGGGTAGAAATCCTACAGAAAAAGAATTCTTGTCTCATCTGGCGTGCAGCCCGGAATTGAAATATGCTGTGATATTCCCAATGCTGGAGGCTTACAGTAAGGGAATTACACACCTCCCCCTTCTTCCTCATGTTATAGTTGCTTCATACTGCATTATGAATGTTTCTAGGCTAAATGATCTGAACATATGCTTTTAAGGCCTGCCAGGGAAGAGCTGCCTTCCAAAACAAAAATAGTGACAATAGTGGCAAGCTCTCATTTCAAACGCCCGTTCTTAGAAGCGCAAGTCCGTATTGTTACTGATCTCAGAAATGTCACGTCTGACACGTCTTTATTTCAGGTTTTGCTGGCTATATCTTTGTAAGGTCGTATCAGTCTGCCATACATGTAAAAGTGTGTGTTGGGAAGAATGTGGAGGTCCTCAGTGCATGCTCAAACTCCATGTTATGCACCTGCCACAAAACACAAATACATATAAACATCATCTAGACAAGCTGAGTTTAATAAAATGAGCCCAGCTTTGCATACACACTCTGTTCTTTCATTTCTAAAGCCTCTTTAGAGAGGTTAAAATTCTCCCCCATGACTTTTAAATGCCAAACAAGGCTTTCTCCTTTAGCAGCTGCAGGCCCTCCAGCTTTCTAAATGTTTGGATTGTCTGGAAGGAGAGGCAGCTCTTCTTCAGAGTGGTATGTTCAGTCCGTGGAATGCTGATGATGTAAATGATGGGCCATACCGCCTGACCTCTAGTGTACTATCTATCCCATGTAGACTGATGCAGACGTGTTGTGTTTTACAGGTTTTTTAGGGCTGTAACTAGCATGAAGCAAAGATGACTACATCTGCGTAGTTCAGAACTTGCTTACGCAGAGTAACTGCCATGCAGATAATAACAGATAGCTCTCTCAAGCTATATTAGACATCTTTGGGTGGCTCAAACAAACAGAGCAATGTTTTGATAGCATCGCAGAGCCAGTATGTTTACACTATTTGGTAAGATCAACATACGACATTCCACTCAAGTTCTTGACATAAATTATAAAATATACACTGCTGTTCAGAAGGCTCACCAAGGCTGCATTCATTGTATCAAAAATACAATAGGAACAGTAACATTGGGAAATATTACTACAATTTAAAATGACTTTTTTAATGTATTATATTTTTTAAATGTAGTTTATCTTGTAATGGCAAAGCTGAATTTTCTGCAGCCATTTTTCCAGTTTGTAAGGTCACATGATCTTTCTGAAATAATTCAAATATTCTGATTCAGTGCTCAAGAAAAAAAATCCTTCTATTATTACTCCTAAAAATGGTTTCGCTGCTTTATTATATATATACACAAAAATGGACTGTACCATATATAAAGTACATTTGAAGAATTCGTAAGAAGCTCTCAAATAATTTCTTAAAATGTTTAAGTAAGAGAGAGTAGGAATAAAATCTCTTAACATTAATAAATCTTCTAACGCTAATAAAATCTACTAACATTTTTAAAGTCTTTTCTGAGCTACAAAACATTCTTTAATTTTTTTTCTTTGTTAGAATATAAGAATAATAAGTTTTGAAGAATGTTTTTCTTAGGAATGTTATTTGAATCTGGCTGCAGCATGATAAAGCAGTTTCACTCAAACAGAAGAGACAGGAGGATAGAAAAGGACACACGCTTTAGAAGAAAATAAATGATTTATTTTTATTTATCTCTCATGGATGAAATGATTGTTTTTTTTTCTGGTAATAATCATACATTCATACATACAGACTGCCCATTGGAATCTGAGAGATGCATTTATTGCACTCAGGAGTGATGTGGAAGTACAGACTCACAGCAGTGGGAGAAAAGTGCAGGGAAGAAAGTAATACGAGAGAACCTACTGTACACATTAGTTCATTTAATTGAATTGTCAGTGTCTGGGAAGGCCATTAGGGAGCAGACCTTCCTCTATCTCTCTCCCTCCCATTTACATGACTGCATAGCTTTTCCAGTCAAATAATGCATGTTTTGATGTCTGCTTTGTGTTTTTTTTTATTATTTCTGCTCCTAATGGAGGGGGTAAGAGTGGCTTGTGAAGAAGTTTTTTCCTGTAATTACAAAACAACAGAGGGTGTGTGTGCGTGAAGAGGCGCATACTCTCGTAGAGGGATTTGCTCCGGGCTGTTGCTTCCTCTCTTTAGGTAATGAGGAATATTTATCTTACATCTCCTATGCAAAGTTTACACAAGATTCACCTCAGTGAGCCCAACAAATTGGCTGCGTGGTTTGAAAGCAATTGTTAATGGCTGCGCATTACTTTAATTTAACACTTAGAGCTCACTGTCAGCCATCCTGGATCATCCCATCCTCTTGTTATAAAATTAAAAACGCTCACTTGTTTCAATAGGGGCATCCATTCCGTGATGGAATTCTGAAGGAATGTATGGTGTTCCAGACAGGCAGTGGAATGACAATGGATGCGCTGGGCATGGGGATTCAAATTAAACAATGGGACTTTTGTGTAAACTGCACTGTCCTGTAATGAAGACACATATGGATCAAAAGTGCTTACGCTGACCCAACCACACCGGCTCAATAGGCCTAGTTAACATAGATGCTAAACTACATAACTAGTTGCTAAATTTTTGTATTTGCATGTAACAATTTCAGACCATTAAGGTTTTGCTTACTTGTATGATTATATTACATTTTGGCTTTTCCTAACATTTTTATTTTTATATTATTAATAGGTAAATTAATAGCATTATTAAAGTAATGGTTTACGTTCTAGTCTAGTCTAATTTTATATAAATTTAAATATCTTATATAACAGTTGATATTTTGCTAGAGAAGCTTGATGTTTGACTTTTACAGTACGGTATGTTCCTTGCTGCCTGCTGTCATCCGAAATGGATGGGAATGGTAACGGATGGATTTCTTCAGGTGTTATGAACCTTCACAAAACAAAACAAAACAAAACAAAAATGTTTTGAAGAGCCAAAGAGCCACAGCGTTTATATTTTTCAGAGGAATCAACCTACGAATGGCTTACTTATAGTCGTCTCTGCAAATTAAGCTCAGATAGGCGAAAGAATTTTAGCATCTAAAAAATTACACACATCACTTTTGACATGTCATTTGCGTCAAATGTTTTTGGAAGACTTCGAATGTAAAATGAATACAGATGATCAAGCACAAAACTGACTTTTCCCTCTCAGGACCTTAATATGATGGATTCATTTAGAAATCTTCTACTACAGGAACGTTGAATGCTTGAATCTGATTGGTGTGCAGTTATTTCAGGGAAACGCACAGCGAACGTAGTTCCAGGAAGTTCTTGACTGCATTACAGTTCCATATCACTTCGCCAAATTTCAGTTGTTTCAAAGGTCCTTACTGCCTTAAACAACAAAATAACCAAAACCCACAACGACACTTGGCAAACAATAAATATAGTAAACAACAGGATAAAAACATCAGATTTTTTCAGTTTTTGACACAAAATTACATTTTATTATGTACGGAAAGCACTTACTCTATTTCTCCTGCTCTCTCTCCCTTACAAATGCACACACATACAGTACAAACACTTATGGAAACATAAACGTGCTAACATTGTTAGCGATACTTTGATGATTTTATCAGTAAAATAGTTTAGCAACTTCAAATCAGCATTTCTCACATTCAAACATTTCTCACAAGCGATGTAGCAATGGTGCTGTTCTTGAAGAAAATATAGCTACTTAAAGTTTCGCTGGAAACGCTGCTGCAGAATAATTTTGAGCACAGTTCCCAAGTCTGCATATTTTCCGTGACTTTTGGCTTCTTTTTTTGCAAAGTCGCGTTAAAAAAAATAACATGCCCTTTTTTTGGGCTTATTTTAAAAAATATGGTTGCTTGTTAGGAAAACCTGACAAGCTACTTTGTTTCTGTACATTTATGGTCTGTTTTTTTTCCCCAGTATATTGTTGACAGACACTGTCTGCTCGCAGGTAAAAGCCAATCAGTGCAATAATTAATGTGCTGTAGCGTTATTCGGCATCGCACATCGTGCCTTCTCCTCCCCCTTTTTGGAGTAAAATCGCATTTAATGTGCAAACATGTGGCGTTAGTAGATTTACAGACAAATAAGGCCACCAACAGAGATGTACAGAGATGGAGAAAACATGAGAGAATGTGAAAGGTGCAGTGGAGTAAAGGGATGTAATTTAATTTGCAAAATATTTTTGTAATGCATTAATCATTCACAGTAATACTAATAGTAGATACATATGGTTCGAGTTTATTTTGTTATAAATAGCCTGTGTGGCTATATTAAAGCTCACTTAGTGCTCTTGTCTTGTTTTATTCTCCTTTCAATCTCCATAACTATCCTGCTCGCAGGTGATCGGAAGATAGTGTGTGCCCTCCCATTTTGTTGCAATTTGATAATTTTTCTAAAATAAATAACTGTTTTTGCTCTCGAAACTCCAAGTGGTTTCAGTTACTTTGTTTTAGGCTCATTTATTGATAATAAACAATTGATAATAAATGATAATAATAAATAATATAATAATACTGGGCTTGTTTTTGCAGTTGCTTATTTAGCTTGCGAGAGTTGGCAAAACTGCTTTTGAGAGACACAGACTCAGAGAGGTAATTCACATTTAATCTATCTATTTCTTTCTCTAATAACTTAGTTATTAGCTGCATTATTAGTCTGCTATCAATGGCTCAAACCTTCGTTACTTGGTCTAAATAAAATGACGTTTTGGAATTAGCAATGGAGGCGTTGAATGAGATGCGTAAGAAATTAATAACGTTTTAAGGATAAAACCAGATGAATGCCTTAAAATATATCATCTGATGAATGTCTTGAGATGTGGTAACCATAGTATAAGCAGAATAATTGACTCCAGAATTGAATTGAATTAAAATTAGCTTTATATATATCACCACCTCGAGTCAGGCCTGTTGTTAGCTATTCCTTACATATGAACGTACAACATCATTTAATTAGATCAATCCTAAATATTTTATTTTTTATATTTTATCATATACTATATTATTTAAGATTTCATATACCTTTATATTTCTGTGTACAATCAGACTTTTGTGCAGAACACTTTGCATAACAAGAAGCCGCATGATGTGATTAGCTCTTGAAATTTAAGTTCTGTAAAAAGTTTGTTATTAGTTGTTGCTTTATTAACAGCATCTGTAGTTCAGTTTCAAGTTTTTCTGTTTTGAGGTCTTCAGATCTCGCCTACTTACTGTCAGTTGATACTTTTCTTTCAGACTAATGCAGTTGAAATGTCTGTAGAGTGATTTGAAGCTGCCTTAGTGACCATGAAGTTGAGAGTCTTTGATAAAAGTCTCTGCGTACATTTTATCCTCATTCAGCCTCATTATATGTAAGGGTTCACGTACAGCCCTGCTGATTTTGCCCAATTATTTTTGTTAGGCCATCAATGTTCTGGCCTTTCATGGTCTACTGCACTAGGTGTGATCGAGAGGGGCTCATATAGAACCTTTTGTAAAGCTTTTTTTGGTTTCCTAGCATTTAAAAAAAAATAGGAATGGTTATGTCAATTTATCTAATTAAGTGATTAAACCCTTTTGCTTTTTGTGTTGTAGCATTGTCTTTATGTTTGTTTACAAGGTGAAAACAGGCTGATCTGTTTTTATAATTACATTTTTACAATTATTGTATTATATTATATTATATTGTATTATATTATATTATATTATATTATATTATATTATATTATATTATATTATATTATATTATATTATAAGCATAACAACATGCTTTATTCAGCTTTCTGCCAGATTGAAGTTAGCTAAATGCTCTCCCTGCGTGCCTCTTACAAAACACAGTGGGTGACTACAGCTTTATACTCCATAGAACAGTGGCTCTTCAATTCAGTTGATTTTTTTTTACTTTTTCATTCCTGGATGTAGTAACATATTTAGAATACTTTGTCTCCCACAGTACAGATCCTTCAAATATGGACGTTTATGCAGACAATACAATAAAAACGCTCAGCCATCAGTTCAGCATCTCAGGATTCTTCTCATGCCTGTGACAGCACTTCACTGATCTCTCTCAACAGTGGCTTATCACGCAGAGAGACAGCACAGATAACAGCTGAATTCAAGTCCCAAAGGGAGGAGAAGAACACCATTAGAAGCCCACATGCTGTCATTTCACGCCTCAATTCTTGTTATGTGCGCTGTTGTTTGCTGTGCCCAGTTTCTAAATGACTGATTTGCAGCCCTGAAATTAATTGCCGTGTGAGCGTTCACATTCACTCCCAATGGACAGTTCATCAGCATGTACGATGACAAATCATAGCCGTTAATACTGCTGCTATGTGACACGCGTGATCTATGAGGGAAACACACCAGAAATGGCTGCCCACTCTCTTGGCTCTTGTCATGTTGTAGTTTTCCTTCGAGAATCACAAATTGGGAGAGGAGCATTGTGTTCGGCCCTGCTGACAATGATATATACAATCAAGGTTAAAGAGTTTGGGTAAATCTCACAAAACATGTCAAAAATATTTATATATATAAAAATAATTATGCTTAAATAAAGGTAAATATTTTTAGGACTATTTTGCATTATTTACATGAAAATTAAGGGTGTTTAATTATGTCCCTCAAGATATCATTACTATAATGCGTACAAACATTTTTCTTTAGAGGTTTAAAAAATTCCCATAATTCTTAAAGATTATTCTTATACATTTTAAATATATTTTTTATAAATATTTAAGTAAAATGTGTAGTGCCTTCATTATAATTTTTTTTTATTTTTAATATATTTTTAATTTATATTAATTATTATTATTAATAATTTTTTTATTAATTAAGAACTTTTATTAATTATTTTATAAGTCGGTATAAAGGCAGTGCAACACATATTACTAAGATGTATAAATACAATTTAAAATAATAAATAATTTTTGCATCACGGCATTGAGAAGCTGTTGTTTTGTGTGTGTGTTTGTGTGTGTGTGTGTGTGTATGTATTTTTTTTTTTTTTAGCTAAAAGTAATTTCTGTTTTTCTGTTTTCTTTAGTGGTATTTTTGAGGTGAGATGACATGATCTTCACTGGTTCAGACCCATTTATTTAGGTGATGCATGTATTCGGGTGATGATAAGATGTACGTCATTTAAACAGCATGAGCACTCATAACAATCACCCAGCATGCATCTCAATCTCACAGATGATGAAGATCGAGAGAGGGGGCTGCAAATGGATCCAATAGCGGCGTGGGGGTCTCGTTGTCCACTTGAAGCTTTAGAGGGGCTTTTTACGGGAGCGTGTGGGAGTTACTGCTCGGCCCGACAACCACTTCAGCCAGATGACTGATGCTGGGAAAGCAGAAGGAGATCATCATTAATTGATGCAGTGGCAAATGTAGGCGGCTTTGGAGAAGGAGCACACACACTCTCACACTCAAACATGAAAACACAGGAGGACAAAGGCCAAAGTCGTGGCTGCTGAAGAGCAGAACACATTTGAATATTGAGGCTGGGTAATGCTAGCATTTAACTGTTCCATTATCGGCATCTTTGCTGCGCGTTTGGAAATCGGGATAGCAATGTGATTTAGTTTGTTTTTCTGTTTTGAATCAGTCTTGTATGCAAGGGTATTTCAGATCTATTTTGGTTGTGTTGTACTGTATGTGTAAGGAGATTTTATTTAGGCCACTCCATCATAGGTTCATTGGAAAAACATGCCTATACCAACATTGTTGAAATACACCAAAAACGAACCTATAGTATACATAAAATTCACTGCAGTTGTCAATAATGGCAGTAAAACACCAACCACTTTTATTCATTTTCACACAAATAATTACCTCACATTACCTGAGTGCATGATTTGTAAACTAATACATTTTGACTAGGGTGAGTGATATGACCAAAATCTTAAATCACAATTTGAGTAAATTTTATTTTACGGTAACAATATATATAACAATATAGTTATGTTTGCTTTAAATAAGATGATATCAAGATTTTTGATACCCTTGAAATTTCATAATTCTTGTAACCAGTGTCAATATAATAAAAAAAATAATAAAATATAATATTAGCCTAAAAAAAAATAACCTACAGTAGAACAAATAAATAATAAACACTACATGCATTTCAAGTAATCAAATTAATAAAATTAAATATATTTTTATTATTGTATATATGTTTTTCTTATTAAAGATTTTCTCTCTTTTGTTGTTTGATTAACATGAATGACAGACAGCAGGAATATTAGACTGCTGTCACTTTAAGAGCTGCCCGGATCCAATATACTGTTAAACATGTGTTTTCTCTCTCAGGTGTTTGCTTTCACTTAACACCTAAATTACTGTGTTTACAAGGTTACAGCTTTTTGACACATACACGTATGTGTATTTAACTATTCGAGGCCTGTAAAGTGGCAAAAATAACTCCCAATCCCTTTTAATTATAAAATAAATAAAAGACATGTAAAAGCAAAGCTAAGAGACATAGGATGTGTGTTGTATTATTTTTATTCCATCCAGTCTTTCTCTCTAAACACATTTAATTCAGTCTGCAATCTCAGAGTTGAGAGCTGAGCTGTGTTTCTTGTGCTGTTACACTATAAATTAGGAATATAAATGCAAGCAAAAACTGATTGTGATGGAATGGAAGAACCACTTTTTATATAAAGAAGATAGGATGAACAAGTCATTCAGCAAACCAACTTTTTAATATCACCAAAACCTATTTTTAATACTTTTTTAATTGTCATATTATTTCATATTATTCTGACATCATTGGACAGCTTTTCTAACCGGCATGCATCAGGCGATTATCTCTGGAGATCGGTTCTACTTCCACATCTTAAATTAAACAATTTTCACAGCATTTGGTCCATCTCCAACAAAAAATAGATTAATTTCCAAAGCCTGAGTTTACAATATAGATACCATATGAGTGCGTCTGTTTGTTCTTTTGCATGTTTATCAGAATATATACCCCAAATCTACAGTATGGCAGCTGTCAGCTTTGTTGGGTGTTTTGAGTGGTAAATAACATGCTGTGATATAGCAAGTGGACGCCAAAATCTGTGTGTGTGTTGTTGTGTTATATTAAACATTAGGTTAGGTGACCTTAGAATTGATATAGCTGCATTCGGGAACTACAGGTATGCATGTGTGTTTGTGTATCGCTGACCTGCCAGCTAACATGCCATAAAATACTAGTTGGATCACAGAGTGTCTGTCTGCGTGTTTGTGATAGTGTGTATGTGCGTCTGCCTGAATGCTTGATAATTGACATGCTGTAAAGCAGCAGGGGAAGGCTTGTTTGTGCTCTGCTGCTGAAGGCAGCTAGTGGGGGGAGGACACTCTGTCAAGGCACAGCCTGAAGGACCCAAACTTGGCCCGGCGCTGATGGCCTTGGTCTGCTAAGATATTGCAGCCATCTGGTAACAGCACCCAGTCTGAACGGAGCCTAACAAGCCATAGCGAGCGTTGTACCAGGGCAGAGCTGCGTGGTCTGCTCTTTGCCACAGACCTAGTTGTAAACTAAAACCACAGTGATTGCATGTGTCTGTGTTACATTGGCTGAAACCTCATTCACAGTGCTGCAGTGTTTAGCATGGCAGATTAAGGATAGTGCAAATCAAAGGTGTTTCTGGGATTTCACTCAGGTATCTCAGCTTGTTCAATTATAATATTTAGTTACACTTTATTATTTTTAGGGTTCTGTTTACACCTGATATTAAAATAAGATATTAAAATCTGATTACAAGTGGACAATGCTAAATACAGGTGTAAACGGGGTGCGAAACCCTTCGTTTTGCATTTTGATTACTCCAGAAACACATTAGACTGGGTTGCTTTAATAGTGTAGATGGTCATTTGGTTGAATGTGTTTGAACAGCCACAAATACCACTTGGGTGTCTGAAATAGTAAGTTTGGTTGAAAGATGAATAATGTAACACAGACTCACAGTGTTCAGTGTAGTTTTGCGGCTATTAGAGCAGAAACGAAAGCTGCTGCTTTTAGTATCATTTTCCATTGTCTCTTTTTGCATTTGTAAGTAAATTGTGTGAGCTTATTTCACAATATTAGATCCGAAGATCAGAAAAGCCCATACATACACCTGCCTACAGTGATTTTATTTTGCAATATTAGCTTGTTGGTTTTAGGTGATTGTGGCTGTTAGATATTTTTTTGCAATATTGTGTTGACAGGAATGTGTCTCTCTTCTACTAATCCAATCGACCAAAACGCATCTTAATACCAGGTGTAAACATGGCATAGAATGAAGATTTGATCATATAACATTTTGGGATGAGAAATATACCAAACTTTAACATTTTTATGGGTCTGAAACGTCATGATTTGTTCCTCCTATTTTAGCTTTGGTGGCTTATAGTACATACACTACCGGTTTTTAAAGAAGTTTCTTATGCTCATCAATGCTGCATTTATTTAATCAAAAATACATTTAAACTGTAAATAACGGTTTATCTATTTTAATATATTTTTAAAATGTAATGTATTCCTCTGATGGCAAAGCTGAATTTTCAGCTACCTTTTCTCCAGTCTTCAGTGATCTTTCAGAAACCATTAGAAGCATTGCTTATTATCACCAGTTTTTAAAAGAGTTGTTCTGCCTAATATTTTTTTTTTTTGTAATGTAAAAGTGTTCCTGTCATTTTTATACATAAATATATTGCATTATTGCTGAAAGTATTAATTTCTTTTAAAAAAAAAAATCATCTGTTTAATCTAAGCGCACGCTTGTCTGCCGCTTTAAAGCTTGTGACAGCAGGATTGATTATGATTGGCTGTCAATATTTTAAGCGTCCATCAGCTGGAAAAAATCGTTCTGAAAGTGATTCCAATGATATCGTTTCTCTGTGCCTTTATCGTTATAGTTGTGATGTGGACCCTGCTATTCTTTATTACTGAGAACGATTTTTAGAACTATCCACCTTTTTCGTGACGTAAAAATGGGTGCCGCCATTTGTAAATTCTATGGCTCTAACTTCCGGTCTCATTTGCGTCCAGCTATTTTTAGATGTACAAAACAATTTATTTGCTGCTTGGTATTGACAATTGATGTGTCCTATCATATTATTTTAATCTGTTATCTTAATTAAGAACACACTGGTTTGTACAGTTTTACCGTTTACTGCACTTTGTTATTCTCCTCGTTATTTACCTATAGCGGCTAATGAAATGGAAGTCTCACCCATAGGCTCACTTCCGCGTTGAGGAAAAAGATGGATATCTTTATCGTTATCTTTATAGTTATCATCCTTGGTGTGAACGGGGGTTTATCCTGCAAAGCCTATTTTTACTTATATTTTGCACTCCATGAGTGTTCATTTTGGACCCTGACTTCAGCATTTCCAAAACCAACAAAATAACAATCATGTAATATTCCTCTCTCTTAATTTTTGCTGGTGTGCCAATGTTTACTCTTCCGCCTGCCAAAAGTGGCACAAGGTTTATGACCCCTCATTTGTGTAAGCTAGATATTACACGGCATGCATTTCTCTTGTTATCAAGATGTAAATTCATGAAATAGTGGGATCTAGTACAGTTTTCTCATTGCCAAAGAAGTGCATTGAGTGTTTAGCAGAAATATGCAAATTTTGCCGGTTAGCCAGTTAGTTGGAATGATGCTTTATGAGTGTCATTAGCCTGGACAGAAGCGACTACATCAATCATCTAACCCTGTGTGCTAACAGATACAAGCCCATGCTTGTTTTAAATGCTGTGATCTTTCACATCCTGGCTTAATGAATCTCAATGAGCTCTTACAGTGTGAGTAGAGCTTGTGTCGTACACTACAGTAGCTGAGTGAGTGTTACTCCTCCCCAGCATTTTATCATCTCAGAGCTAACGAAAAGTCTAATGAGTGTAATAAGAACGGGGGAACGGAGCACAGACAATGCTCATGGGATGAGGAGGCTCAACGCTGTGATTTTAACTTTATAATTGCTGTAATTGTAGTGCCTTTGTTTTGTGATGTTTCTAGAATCCAATGATAAACGTTTCAATCTGGACTCAACTGACCACAACGGACCTAAAGAAGCCATGAAAGATCTGCAACAGACATCTTCTATTGACAGCTAAACCACGTTATGCTATTCATTTTTATGTCAGACCTTGTGTATAGCGCTTATTAATGACTCCACTGTACATTAATGAGTCACTTTAGATGTCTCATGGCAGAAGAATTATAGGCTTTATTCTGTTACAATAAAGCCCCCCACCACACAACCCCCCTAACTCGACTTAGCTAGGGGAAAAAAAACCTAATAACTGTCACAGATTGAGACGAAGGCTATAATCAGGTTCCTGTGTTTTAAAAAATGGCCGTCTCAGCGCTGTCACTAGCTAAAGTGGCTGTGATTTCTAAGATTATTGTGTTAGCTGCTCTTTGTTCACTCTGTATTTTTTTCTTTGTCGGATAAGAAAATGCCTAGCTATGCCTCATGTATTCTAGTTAAAAGAAAGGGAGGAATGAGGGGGATGGAGAAGGATGAAAAAATTAAGTATAAAAGAGATTAACTTCTATGGATTAAGGGCCTGTTTGAAACTATTTACTATAGTTATTTACTATTTATTCTAAAAGATTTTTTAGTTTAAAGGATTGTCACTGTGTATTCTGAAAGGGCACTAGAGGTTCAGTAGCAGTTAAAGGGCTGATTTATTTCTAAAGGGGGTGGAAAGCATTCAGTTAGTTATTGCTAAACAGTTTATTGGGAAATAATGCAGCAGACTCATTTATTGTATAAACAGCATAAATGTCATAAACTGGGTTTTGTGCTCAAATGCTGGATATATAATTGCAAGTAATATGCGAAACATATTCAGAATTAGATTTTACTGTATGTGGAACTAAACAAAATATTTTATTCCTCAGCAGGAGTGATAGACATATTTTCAAACAATTTATGCCCTGTTTTTTGAAAATAATGTTAAATCCTTTTATGTTTGATAATTAAATCGACAGACTTCTTGTGAAGTTAATTACATGTTTTAATTGAATTTAATGGTAATTAAGGATTATTTTATGACAGGCTCACTGTACTGACACATTTCCAGGAATTAATCAGGTTTGTAAACTGAGAGCCATATGCCAGTACAATAGACAATCTGTAAAGTTTTAGCTTTTACATTTTTTTTTTTTTTTTTATTTGAAGTATGAGAATGATAAGAATGTTATTTTTTTGATATTAAGTATTAATTAGTAGTAAGTGAATGTATTTCTTTTATTAAAAGTGGTGAGCATTTTTCATGCACATTTTATTTTCTATTTTCTATTCTTTATTTAATTCTACAGTATACTTTTTTATTGTATTTTATATTTATATTTTTATTGTTTACTTTTATTTCATTTTTTCATACCTATATTTATGTAGATTTTCCTCTGTGTTGTATTCTTTAATAATTGCACTGTCCATGGAGCGGACCTGACTCACATTTCACTGCTGGTTATATACTCTCTATATAATCATGTATGTGACGAATAAAAATCTTGAATCTTGAAATACATCACGGTTGTTGATTAGATTTTAAGATGTGGACATGGCATTTAAAAAAAGTGGACTAAATGATTTGGAAAAGTCCGGCGTGCCTCACCAGGGAGTGGTCTCTTGTTTTCATTTGAAGATCGAGTTAAAAAGGATTTTATAAAAAAAAAAAAAAAAAAATTCAAAATTTAAAAGAAATAAAACATGCATGGATGTATAGTTCACTATAAGATCACTGCATTTCAAAAATATTTCATGCTGACTTTAAGTGTCATGCATAGAAGGAACTAAAAGGATTGGGAATTGCATGCATTACTTGTCCGCTAAAATTGTGATATATGAATATGCTTGTTCTGGAATTTAAAATGTTTTAAGGTTGTGCTGCGTATTCACTGCAGTTAACTTTAGTGTCGGATCCTAGATTGTCAATGTTTACTCCTTCAAAGTTCTCGTCCACAGACATATATTATATAACTGCTATTTTTTTAATGTCATATAATGATGTTTTTTTTTTTTTTTCCTGGTCTGTATGTTGATTTTTATGTTTGATGACTTTTTCCATTTGTGTTTTGTTAGACTCAGCGTGACCCACAATTTTAGTTCTTACTTACACACAGAATGTAGTACTACTCTTGTTGGTTTTTACACTCAAGATCCATTTGATTTGCTGTTTGAGTGTTTTATTAATGTTTTTTTGTGTATGTGTGTTTATGTGTGTGTGTCTCACTAGCCTTCGTAACCCTTCTAAATGGCGACCAGGCACAGGATGCCATCCGAACTCTGCACCAGACATCAGTCCGAGGCCGTGACATCACCGTCCAGCTTCAGCCCACAGACTCTCTTCTGTGTGTCACCAACCTGCCCTACACAGTCACTGCCAGCCAGTTTCAGGAGCTGGTGCGCTCCTATGGCAACATTGAACGCTGTTTCCTGGTGTACAGTGACCTTACAGGCCACTCCAAAGGCTACGGCTTTGTGGAGTACATGAAGAAGGACTCGGCCTCCAGGGCACGGTCAGAACTCTTGGGCAAACCGCTGGGCGACCGTGCACTCATGGTGCAGTGGGCTGACGTCAACCACCTGACCTCTGCTGACCACCTCCACTCCAAGTGCCTATGCGTGGATCGCCTGCCGCTAGACTTTGAAGACACGGAGGAGCTCGCACACATTTTTTCAGAAAGCTACAAACCCGTCTTCTGCCAGGTGAGATGTGAAGAAAAGTAACAGGGCGTTTGTATTTAGGCATTTCACCTCCACCGACATGGCTAAAAAATAATTAATTCATAGAAAAAAATATTTGGTGAAGTAAAGGTGATATTTCTTAGTCCAACAGAGAAATGATTTCTGTAGGGCTACTGCAGTCCAGCGGAATGTGTTGGTTGCTGCCACTTGCAGTCTTTTAAAAGCATAGTTCACCCAAAAAATGAAAATTTTCTCATCATTTAATCACCCTCATCTTTGTTTCAAACTTGTATGGCTTTCTTTATTCTGTGGAACACAAAAGGAGAAGTTTAGCACATTGTTTCTGGTGCTGATTTTCATACAATGAAAGTGGAAAAATGGGAACTGTCAAGCTTCAGAAATCACCCATAAAAGTTTGTGAGACAAATTAATTCAGTTTTTGATTCGCTTAAAAGAACCAGCTCATTTGAGTCATTTAGATAGGAATCTGGCCACAGTGATTGTGCTTATAAAAATGGCTTGTAAGAGTCTCATTTGTTAGGGAATCAGACTAAACGTATTGTTCTGAGCTTTTCTGATTCACTAAAGAAATGGCTCATGGGAGTATTTTTTTTTTTCAGTAATTAAACTACACTGATTGATTATGTATGTTTTGTTTCACTAAGAACTGCCCATTAAGAATCATTTGCTTGGGAATCAGAATACACTATGAGTTTTTTATTCCCATAAAGGGATAGTTCACCCAAAAATGAAAATTCTGTCATTAATTAATCACCCTCATGTCGTTTCAAACCCGTAAGACCTTTTTGAAGGAATCTGGAGCTGTCTGACCCTGCATAGACAGCAACACAACTGAAATGTTCCCAAGTCCAGAAACGTAGCAAGGAGATCTGTAAAATAATCCATGTGACATCAGTGGCTCATCCGCAATTATACGAAGCTACGAGAATACTTTTTGTGCGCAAAAGAAAAAAAAAAGTCTCCTCCGCATCACCCTGGTGCCATTAGGAGAATATCCGCTGGACGTATGCTGTTCTGTGTCTGTGAACTAACCCTTCAAACATTCAATTTGTCAAAAAGAACTGATGAGTTTTTCTGATTTACTTAAAGAAATGGCTCATCTGTTTGAGAATCTAATTGCATGGTATGTTTTTGGCTTGCTTAAAAAAACAAGAAGATAGTGATAAGAATCATTCTTTCGGAAATATGACGCTGCATTGATTTGAATTCGTCTATCCAAGTATACTGTGATGGATTCTTCTGATTCAAGAAAACAAATGTGACCTTGGACCACAAAACCAGTCTTAAGTCGCTGGGGTATAGCCTATTTGTAGCAATTACCAAAAATACATTGTATGGGTCAAAATTATTGATTTTAATTTTATGCAAAAAATCATTAGGACATTAAGTAAAGATCATGTTCCATGAAAATATTTTGTACATTTCCTACTGTAAATATATTAAAACTTAATTTTTGATTAGTAATATGCATTGCTAAGAACTTAATTTGGACAACTTTAAAGATGATTTTCTCAATATTTAGATTCCAGATTTTCATATAAGATAGTTGTATGTCGGCCAAATCTTGTCCTATACTAACAAACCATACATCAATGGAAAGCTGATTTATTCAGCTTTCAGATGATGTATACATCTCAATTTAAAAAAAAAAGACCCTTAAGACTGGTTTTGTGGTCCAGGGTCACAAATTACTCATAAGAGTCATTTGTTTGGTATTTAGACTGAACTGTGCTTTGTTTTTCATTGACTAAAAAGAACTGACTCATTAATGTTCATCAAAAAAGGCTCATAAGGGTACTTAGTTCAGGAATCAGACTACACTGGTCATACATTTCTTCATTAGCATAATTTTGGTTCAAGTATTTTTTGGAACCGTGTCTCAATACAACTCTGGTTTCCGTTTCCAACCTAGTCATTAGAGAAGTACTGATGATCTGATTGTGGCTTTAGAGGTTGAGTTCTGTTGCCAGACTTGGTGACGAGGACTAGTGTGGAAACCCTACCCAGCCTTCTGTCTCCACTATGTTAATAAGAGAGAGAGCTTTTCACCATGCAAACCTTCTGCAGAAATCAATACCATCCCAGGAAAACTGCCTTTAAGTGCTGATGCAGGATATGGTTTCCTCAACCTCCATCCTAATCAAAACCATTAAAGCTAAAGGGCAACACTGGCTTTAGATCTACAGTTAGGGCCAACACCAGCCAGCACAGAAATCAATACGCTACACCGTCTCAATCCCATGAAGTTTTGCAGCAGCACTAAACCCACAACATCTGCTGGAGTGTATGAGATGCATCAAGCTCTCAGGACTTTGACCTCAAATTGCATCACAGTGCTCTCAGGCCTCTTTAATACTCAAGCTTTACTTCAAGAATCAATAATGGAGCTCTCTGAATATTGCCGCCCCCACTACTGTACAGAAATGAGATAACTCGATGAACTGCACTGGTGATTCAGCTCATTTCTGTGCAGGAGATGCCGGAAAATAAGATGCAAAATGTGCCTCATGTCGATAGAAAATGTCTCATCAATATTTAGGAGGTTTTTAATGATCTAAAAGCTTCTTTTATAACTGGATGATGATTGGAAAGAGTGACTCTAGTAATGTGTTCTCCTAATTGGAGTTCTTCAACACAGCTGTTTAGATATATGGAGTTATTTCAGGGTTTATTCAGTCCTTCTGTTGTAATAGCGCAATGGTTTTCAAACCTTTTCAAGTAGTTGAACACTTTAAAAGTAAAACAAAAACAGCAGACATTTTAACCATCCAAACTATATAATATGTATATATATTCACCCTTAGTTTCACTTTTGCACTTTTTCTAGACTGCTGTTTTGCTCATTTCGTTGAAATTTAAATAGACTGCTAATTAACTAGATGTGAATTAAACTAAATGAGCCAGCTGTTCACTATTTATGAAGTTTAACTACACAACTTGCATCCACTATTGCATAGAAGACATTATTGAATTGTGAAAACAAAAAAACCTATAGCACAAATTAATGTTAACAGTTGTTTAATTCATTGTTATGAGTATATTAATCAGGTATTAATCAAATTGCTCAGTAGTGGTGCTTTCTGTAAATTTTAAAACACTTAAATCTTATTCACACACACCGTGCACATTTATTGACTTTTAGTGGCTTAAAGTCAGATGAGCTTGATCATAGTTCACATTTAGACCGATGACGAGGTCATGTTTGACTCCGCACATGATGCAAAAGTGTATTTCTCAAAACTACTATGGTGTGATATGAAATGACAAAACTCTTGAGTTTAGTTGACAGGAAATGTGTTTGAAAATGCATCTTTTTTTTCTTTCTCACATCCCACCTCACACTTTATCACTCATTAATCTTGCAGTCCCCCTCCCTTCTGTCAGCTCTCTTCCTGTTGCCTTTCTTTTGAGAAAGACAGCAGCAGTTATGTTATTAGATGACTCAGCGCGTCTATGGTGGGCATATTCTGACCCTGGAACATATGATGGTCTCACATACACACAAAGACTGACAGCTGGATGCGCACACAGTGCATCCAGATATATTTAGGTGGATGTGATTAATCGCAAGTGGAAGTTTTGATTTTGTTATTGCTGCTTTCTGTTTTTCTTTATCCATTCCTTCCCCTCCCTCTCTTTGTCTGCTCTCTGTTTGTCTCTTTGTTTTTCTTTATGTTTCCTTTCAGCTGATATGAAGGTCAACTCATCTGCTGACCCGTGACCTGACACCCTCAGTAGATTTTGAAGGCTGTCATAACACCCACAAACAAACATGTCACTTTTTCAAACAACCTCCTTCTTAAAGATGGGATATGAAGACACACACAGTATATACTTTTAAAATAAGTGACCATGAATGTTTAATGTCTAAAAATATTCATATTGATGTGTTATTAATGACCACATGTAGGTCATTTGAAAAATTTATAGATCCATTTAGATGTTTGGATTGACATGCTTTTAAATTTATCCCTTTTTTTTTTTTTGCTGTACATGCATTTTTGCACTGCTTTTATTTTTTATTATACCACTTTGGTTTAGTGCTTGCATGTTGAGTGCATGTGTATATCTGTCATTGTTTTCTTCCCAGATTGTGATGTTTCTACAAGGTATTTAAAGATGTTCAACATGGTAATTCTGTCCAGTTTACAAATAAAATCGGTCTGCTTAGACCAGTGTAATTTTACTCTTAGCTATATATTATAATGATATGATATTTTAATATATTGAATTTTAGTTTAGTTTTATTTCAGTTTTAGTAATTTTGTTATGTGCTTTTGTCAGTTTTCTGTTATTATTTTTAAAACTTAAATTTAGCTTTCATTTATTTTTTATTTCGATTATAGTTTTAGTAATTGTTGTGCTTAAACTTACTTTATTTCAGTTAGTTGCTAAATTAGTTTGACAGCATTTCTTATTTGTTTCTAAGTGTTTTATCTAATATTTAATTGAAGTTATTTTATTTAATAGGTGGTTAACAGCTATGGTTAACAAAAACAACACTATTTTATTATATCAGTCCTGATAAAAAAACAAAAAAAAAAAAAAAAAAAAAAAAAAAACAGCCGACTGTCTGCCAAATGCAAATTCACTCTTCGTTTTTGACACCTGGCTGTGACGGAGAAGATAGGACGTTAAACAGTATTTGCATGTCTTCAAACAGCCATTAAAATTTTTGTGTTTGCTATGATGTTTATCTAACAATACTAAATGCATGAGTATGGAGACAGGAGAGCTGTTTTCTGGATTCTTCTTATCGAAACAATCTGTTTGTCAGCGTCACCAAGTCAGTTTATGTAATAGCAATGTCCTTGGGCATGTGACTAAAAGCACAAATCTTATTGGTTGGCTAGTTTTATTCGCAGATATTAATAAGAAATTTGGTAGTATTGGAGGCATTTGAGTGTTCATATTGGTCTGAACAGTAGGTTGTCAGTTTACAGGTATTCGCATTGACTTTTTTTTGATGCAAATGGATACTTAGCTGGGTATTACTATTGTTATTGCTTATGCTTGTCATTATCCTTCCACCCAGAGTTTTGCGAATTTGTACCTAATAACTCGAAACATGTAGCTTATTGACTTATGGTGCTATCTAAGCCATTAAGCATAGGAACCAGAATATCATACAGACTTGACGGTGACTTGGGAGCCTATGCTGAGACCCCAGGGAGCCATTTCTAAGCACTATAATAACTTCTCAAGGTGGACTCTTGTGACTTAGGGCAGTTTAAAGAGATCGCTGAGGGCCGTAGAGATGATTTTTCTTCAAAATTTTTTTTAAAAATCTTGTTACTTGATTTTATACCAAGTAACGTAAGGCTGGATTTTTTCGTTCTTCACCACTGCCTTGACATTATTCTTTCATTCATACTGCCTAGTGCCCACTTTTTCTCCAAATCCCACTGGGGTCTTTCTATCGCTCTCAAAGGTCAGCCATTTATAAGAGGAAATAGAACATGTCCGAGCCAGAGGGAACCAGCCATGCAGACGTCCAGATACAATATTTGCTTTTGATGGAGTACTTCATGGTTTACTTTATATTTTTTGTGTTTGTTTAAATGGAGCTGGTTGCTGTATTGATTTCTCTGGCCTGAGGTCAGTAATGGCTGGCGGTTGAACTTCTCAGTGGGTGTAGTCTCAGACATCACGCCCACGGACTCTTAACAAAATGGGAAACTCTTTGGGAATTTTGAAGTCGTCATCTGATTGGTTGGATTCTACAGGGTTTCTGAGAGACTTGTGTGTCGCGACTCCAAACCTTCTCATAGAAGAACAAAGCCATTGTGTTTACAACTGTGACAATATTCTCATGATCTAATGATATTATTGAATGATTCATTTATTAGTTGTATGCCAGTCTGTTATTGTAGAAACATTTTCACATCCCTAAACATGATGCTGAGCTAAACAAAGTGTGATTGGCTGCTTTACATGTTCTTGGCCAGTGAAAGTCGTGATGAAGGTCTGGCTGTGCGAGACTATAGTAGGTGTGACTGCGCCCATATATATAGACACCTGACCACTCTCTCTTAAAGTTTTTGTACATACAAGGCCTAATACAGGAAACTCATGGAGTATCATTATTGTGTTAAGATTTGTGTGGAGTGCGCTGCAGGATATAGACTCATGACAGAATCAGTTTGGGCCAAGAGAGAAAAGTTTACCATTAGCGCAGCTCAGCAGGTTTACTGAAAACATTTTATGCTCCAATTTGTCATACAGAAGCCTGTCATCATATACTGTACATACAAACAAATCCACTTCCTGTTTGATTTTGCTAGTCTGTGTGTGTGTGTGTGTGGTGTTTTTGACTGTGATAAGAGCCCTGGGTGGTGAAAGTTTCCTTTTTTCCTTTGCCTCTAAATATCTATTTTTCATATTTCATCTCTCTTTTCACTGGGTTTTGTTGTTGTTGTTGTTGAAACAAGAGATGTAACAATCTCATCTGGGGCGGTGTGTGTATGTGTGCATGTGTGTGTGTGTGTGTGTGTGTGTGCAAATTTGAGAGTCGAATAAGTGGGCGTTTCAGTAGCAGGAACATGAAACAGAGGAAGCCCATAAAAAAGAAAAATCACAAATATAATCTTTTTAATATGAGATTTTTCCAAAACTTTTTCCTAGACAGAAATGTGACTAAATGGAAAGCAAACGCAGACCTTTTCTTATGTTTCCTGCTTCTTAGATTTTTTTAAAAATTCAAATGTTATTTTTTTTAAATGCTGTCAATATTTAGGAGGTTTTTATTTATCTATTATTATCTACTACTTAATCTAATTAAGTAACCCTGACAAAATATTCCCACAAAAATATTATGCAGAACAGCTGTTTTCAGCACTGATAATAAGAAGAAATGTTTCTTGAGCACAAAATCAGCATATTAAAATAATTTATGAAGGAACATAACACTGAATACTGGATTAATGACTGCTGAAAATGCAGCTTTGCAATTGCAAGATATTTCAAAACATTAATGTTTGCAATCAAAATTCAGAGGTTTCAGTACTCAAGAGATGTGCAATGTACCTGTTATTGACTGATATTAGGGATTTTTTAAAAATGTATTACATTGGCCAATAATAGATACTTAATCATTGGTTTAAAGGTAGCACTAGATTACAGAAGAAGAAAAAAAAAACTCTTTGAGAGCACTTTTTAATGAAGCTTACTGTGAAGATTGCTTTCCTATAAGAGAGGAAATCATCTGTTATCGGTTGAAATATCTGTTAACTCAGTCAAATACTTTCAAGAACAAATGATCTGCATTAGTGCACATTAATTGAATCGCTCTGTTCTTGATTGGCTCATTTGTCTCTTTTATTGTATTCTTCTAAATTTATTTGGACATCAAAAACAATAAAACACTGAATTTGGTCAAGGAATTACAAACCCATTCAACCCTAGGTGCCGCTTTAATAAGTTAATTTACGCTTCACAAATAACTTTGTGAATAAGTTTGGTATCAAAAACACCTACAGGATTTGTTCTTTCATATTTGACTATTTTAGTCATATTCACACGTTTCATCATTGATGTTTTCTGCTCCCTACTCTTGATTTTAAGGAATTTTGGATGAAATATCTGAGTTGACATTTAAATGAAACATAACTGAAAACTGCTGAGCTATAGGAGAGCAGTAAAATGTTTGTCTGGGAAGGTAGATTCTGAAAATGGTGTACATTCACCTTAGTGTTCAAATGGACACACACACAAATGTTTGACACTCTTGACGAATGCTTTTCCTTCTCTATATTTAGACTTTTATATACGCTGTCCTGACTGCATTATAACTGGCACAGATAAGCCCGGGTTCCTCCGAGACATACCGCACCACTTATTACTGCCAAGGACGTACGCCGCATGTGTGTGTGTGTGTGTGTGTCAGTGTGAAAGAAATATCCAGGCCACACTAGTACACATTACAGATTCATGTTTCCTCCATTCTCACCAGCATGTCTGTATTCATGTCTGTGCATATGTACATGTATAAGGTCCCGCTTTGAATCTGACTTTGTGTTTCCCTTTTTGCTTCCATCATCCTTTATGTCAGTCCTTTCTGTATGTCCTCTAATCAGCCCGTCTTCATCTCACATTCTCTCAACATCCTGTCTCTACTTCAGCACTCCTTATTTTCCATCTTCTTCGCTTGTCACTAGGACATTATCTGTTCATTCATTCACTCACTCTCCAGAGCTCTCTCTCAGTCTCTCTTTCCTCTATCTGTGTTCCCTCAGGAGTCTCATTTCCAACAGAGTAACTGCCAATAGCTGATTAGTTTCTTCCACCCACTCGCTTTATAGTCCCTCGATTCAACCTTCATCCTTTCTTTCTTCATCTATCTCTTTCTTTCTCTCAGGCTGTGTGAAGGCTGTGCGTCAGTGTTTACTGCACTGTTTTTTACTGAGTTGTGAATTTGTGAATTGTATGTGATGTAAAAGAAACTTAAGTGGCACAACGTATATAACATATTGATATGATATAATACGTATATAACGTATATAATATATTGACAAGTTAAAACAATGTTCAGTTAATTTCTACTGGCTAAATGCACAGGTTGAAAAAAATGAACAGCACAAAACATGTACAAATCAATTTAATAGTGCTATTCTTTGTAATCAATCCGTCAAAAGTTGGTGAATCAGTCTGGATCAAGCAGAGGAGTCATTGTTCTGAATCTTTGAACTGACCGAGAAAGAGACTGAGCTGCACAAAATATATAATAGAACAAGTTTACACAATGTTTAATTGGTTCGACCTTGCTAACTGTACAGATAAAATAAAAAGCAAAAACATAAGCAAATCTCTTAATTAGTGCATTTTTTTGTAATGAATCAGTCTTTGAATCACTTAAAATCCAGCAAAGGAGCCATCTTTCTGAATCATGGATTGAAATGATTGAAAAAGAGACTGCGCTCAGTGTATAATATATCGACAATAAACAAGTCAACAATGTTCTATTGATTTATCCTCGCACAGATATAAGAAATTAACAGCACAAAATGTGCACAAATCACAAGATTAGTTTGATTCTTTGTAATGAATCAAAGTGAATCAGTCAGAATTAAAGGGATACTCCATCCCAAAATGGAAATTTTGTCATTAATCACTTACCCCCATGTCGTTCCAAACCCGTAAAAGCTTTGTTCGTCTTCGGAACACAATTTAAGATATTTTTGGATGAAAACTGGGAGGCTAGAGACTGTCCCGTAGACTGCCAAATAAATAACAGTGTCAAGATCCAGGAAAGTATGAAAGCATCGTCAGAATAGTCCATCTGCCATCAGTGATTCAACCGTAACATTATGAAGCCACGAGAATACTTTTTGTACATGAAAAAATCAAAAATAACAACTTTATTCAACAATTCCTCTCCTCTGTGTCTCTCCAAATCAGTGTAGCGCCATTTTGACAAATCTGACTAGTACGCAAGAGGCTTACGCTCTTTTGTATCAGTCGTGACATAAGGATACATTTATTACGTGTAATTACACTTTGGTTCGCAAACGCTTTGGTTTGGCGCAGCGCGGCTGACACAGAAGAGCGTACACCATCTGCGTACAGCTCAGAATTGCCAAAATGACGCTACGCTAGTTTGGAGAGACAAAGAGGAGAGGAATTGTTGAATATAGTCGTTATTTTTGATTTTTTCATGTACAAAAAGTATTCTCGTCACTTCATAACGTTACGGTTGAATCACTGATGGCAGATGGACTATTCTGACGATGCTTTTCATACTTTTCTGGAACTTGACACTGTTATTTATTTGGCAGTCTATGGGACGGTCTCAAGCCTCCAGATTTTCATCCAAAATATCTTAAATTGTGTCCCGAAGACGAACAAAGCTTTTGCGGGTTTGGAACGACATGGGGGTAAGTGATTTTTAATGACAAAATTTTCATTTTGGGATGGAGTAACCCTTTAAGCAAAGGAGTCATCATTCTAAATAATGGACTTAAATGATAATGAAAGAGACATTTTTTTGCCTCCAAAACATGATTTCATTACATAATGTTCATGAAACATGCAGATGGTTGCTATGAGCACAACAAATATCAGACGAAGTGAGTCATACTGTTTTTATGCACTTAAATATTTGGTATGTCCACCTTTCACAGCGATTACAGCAGCACATCTCTCTGGCATAGTGCCAATATATTTCTTGAGAACCTAAACACTAATGTGATCTCATGCCTTCTGCATCTCAAGCCAAAGGCTTTCCTTTGAATGTACAATAATGTACAATGTACAACTTGCTGTTTATTTTACAACTCACCCCACATTTGCTTAATGGGGTTGAGGTCAAGACTTTGAGGGTGCCAGTCCATCATTTTCAGTGTTCCAGCAGATTCCTTCTGTCGCAGGTAGTTCCGGCAATAGTTTGTTTTATGGTTATTATAATGGCCAATTCAACAAAAACAACTGAAACATCTTAAATATGCCAAGTGTTCTAACAATTTTGACCACCATTGACACTAAACAAGTCAACAATAAGTTCTTTTCATTTGTTCTCAATATTTCACAAATAAAAGAAATGAACAGTATAAAACAACAAAACATTTGATTAGTGTGATTCTTTGTAATGAAGTTTGCAAATCAGCCTGAATTAAGCACAAGGAGTCCTGACTGTTCTGAATCATGGACTAAATCGACTGAATTTGAGGTTAGTGTTTAGAACATGATCCAGACTATCTAAGAGGCATGGAACAAACGTAGCTCTAAGCCGAACATGATGGAGTGGATAAAGGAGGCAGTTCTTTCCACTGATGAGTCCCTAGCAGTTGGTGGAGATGTTTTGATGAGGCGCAGCTGGACTCCCTTGAGGCCAGTTCAACAAAATGATGCACATAGATGAAAGTCAACACCTCACAACACATCTGGAGAGTGTGTGTGTGTGTGTGTTTGTGTTTACTCAAGCTCACCTTGTTAATGTTCTTGATTCCCTTTGTGGTTCCTCATAAGGACTGTGAGATTCAAAAGCACTGCCTGGTAATTGTGCTGGGAATTAGAGTGTCTTTAACATATTTTCAAGTAGGCTTGATTGCGTGTGTAAGTTTTTTGATGATGAATCCCTTTACCATTAAATATGCTTGTTTGCGAGTTGATTTAACGTGTCATGGGTATAGTGGTCCCAAATATTTTGTTACCTAATGCAGTAACGTTCATACATCTCTAAGTGTGGCTTAAGTGACTGTGTTAGTTTTTGGGGGGCAGTGCATGTTAGAGATATTGTATTTCATATTTGAAATATCCTTCATATTTCTTTTTCAAAAGTAAACAAAGCCAGATTTCTCTTCACCTCAACCAGAGTCACGGAAAGAACTATATACAAGGGATTGACTTGACTGCTGGAACACAGAACATTCTCCCACAGACAGAGTCTAGTTTTAGATTTGGACACGGCTGGATTAATGAAAGCATGAAATGACGTCATTTTTGTTCCTGAGATGAAGCTATAGTAAGGCACAACGTTTCTCACTGACTCAGCAAAGATGAAATGTTGTGATATGCTGCTTAGTTATGAAAACACAGTTTTTTTACATAGTAATTACTTTTTTCCTTAACCTGTAAATGGCTTATCTTTATCAGTAGTTTCCATAAAAAAACTATGATATTTGTATGCCAAAAAGTAATAACTTAAGTAAACACCATTTATATTTATGTCTTACCTCATTAATAGATTATTTACAACAGCCATTTTTGCAATACCATAGTTAGTGTTATTGTCAAAACCAAACCAAAATTTATTGAGACACCTTCAACATTTCTTACATTATCACATTTTATTTGCTATAGTTTAGAAAATGGTAATAAAATATGATAAGAACTCAGAGTTAAACTGTGTAAGAACAAATTCATTTGAAAATGTCCAATAACTTTGATAGAAAGGTATGTAATGAATTAGCTGTCAGCTATTAAATTTAAGTACACAGTTATATAATACCAATTAAGGTCAACCAATTACAAGCAATGCTTAATTTTGTTCAGTCTGTGGTGTAAAATTTTCGCATTAGCAATTAGAGAAAAACACACTAGCAAAACAAGATCAGGTCAAAGTTTTTGAAGAATTTTTGTCCCACATTTTTATCAGTTTTACTGGTAGTCCACTGTATGAATAATTTTTGGGTAAAATATATGTCACAGTTTACTTTATTTTGCTATCCTCACTTACATAAATTAATTATAGTGTCCTGCACCCACTAGTAAACAAGATATCAAAAATTATATCTGCTGTCTGAATAATTTTTGGTTTGACACTATACAGAAGAGTCCAAACCATACTAAAAATCTGGGATTCAAAACCAGACTTAAACCTATAAATAAACTATGTAAACAAAGAAACAATACAGAAAGAAACAAAATGCATAGGAAATAGTATGCAGTATTTCTAAATCACTAATCAAATAAGCAAATATGAAATCCTTTGTACAAATAATAATACTAATATTTTTATTAGTTTTAATGGTATTACAATTTAGTATTGTTTTATTATTATTATTATTGTTATTATTATAAAAAATAACGAGCATTAAATAAAAACAAACAAACAAACAGATGAAAAAAAAAAACCTCAGATGTTTGGACCCTACAGTATCAATAAACAGAAATCTTCATGTTTGCCACAAGGAAAAATACTCAATAATTAAACCTCAATTTCTGTCCTAATATCAAAGTAGTGCTTAATATGCACTGGGGGGTTTATTTCTCATGTCAGAATGTCACAATCATTAACCACATCCTTTAGCTGCAGGCAACTCACAAATCAACTCCAGAAGACATAGATCAATGGATTCCTTAAGGCTCTGCACAACCCAGCAGAGCTCATATCTACAGATAAATTTTGCTTCCATTATTTAGGATGCATCCAGTTGAGAATTTTAATGAAAATTAATGAAAATGTTCATGTTTTGGTTCCATAAAATAATCATGCCTCGCAAGAACTGATAGAAAATTGGATTGTAATGATGTACCACAATCACACACCTTTAACAAGATTTGTTGATCTCCAAACGTTGTGTGTGTATGTGTGTGTGTGTTGCAGCTGGCTCAGGATGAGGGAAGTCCAGTGCGGGGTTTCGCTGTGGTGGAGTACGAGACGGCGGAGCAGGCTGAAGCCGTGCTGCTGGAGATGGACAGACAGCTGATCCAGGGTCAGGAGATACGTCTATCTCTCTGTCCCCCAGGAACCTCTGGACGCAGCACTCTCGCCGCCCTCATCGCTGCTCAGGGAGTGGTGAGTGACATGCACGCTCACAAGGGACCAGTGACATTCTTTTTATCGCCACATAGCAAGAAACGAGAGTGTTTCTCAAATATTCATCCAGAAGCATTAACACACACACGTGCATGTGTGAAACAGCAGTGGTGACAGTTTAATTACAGTATTCATACAAACCCTGCTGTTTCAGACATCTCCAGATCTCCGCTGTATTTCCGAGGCCTGAAATAAACCGCAGGGCTATTTTCATCATGCTGGACGGATCCACATAAACCAGCAGCAGCCTGTCCTGAAGACACTGTCAGTGGTGTTGAGCATTAGCTGATATTCTCCAAAACACAGGTTTTGCTTCAGGACTCAGGTTGTCTTAGTTTGAGTATTTGGTTTCTAAACATATCATTAATTATTTGGTTTCATTCCCTTGGCGTTCAATAATTCACTATATAATACACATTGTGGTCGACACAAACCATGTTTATTCTTGCTGCAGGTGAATCTGTGTTTAATGCAGTCTGGTTCACATTTTCGTGTAATCCTTCAGTAAGATAAAGTTAAGCGTATTATTTAGCTTGCTTTCCATGATGGAGAGCTTATGATTAAGACTCGACTTAAGCTCTGAATTCCCTCATTGGATTTCTTAATAAAGGTTTGAAATATATTCATATCTTGTGTTACATAATATATACATTACCATTCAGATGTTTGGGTTCAGTGAGATGTTTCAATGCGTTTGAAAGAAGTATTTTATGCATATCAATGCAGCATTTGTTTGATAATATGATAAAAGTAAAATTGTGAAATATTGTCACAATTTAAATGCTGTTTTCTATTTGAATATAATAAAATGTAATTTATTCATCTGATGGCAAAATCCATTCTTCAGTCTCCAGCCTCACATGATCCTTCAGAAATCATTCTAATATGCATTTTAATTTTTTTTCATTTATTTTTATTATTATTGTTGGAGTTGTTTATATTTTTTTATTTTTTTGTTTTTTTGTGGTTTTTTTTGGGATTTTTTTCTTTAAAAGAATAGCATTTATTGAAATATAATTTAATATCAAAAGTCTTTACTATCACTTTATGCATCCCTGCTAAATAAAATGATTAATTTTATTATTATAATGTTATTATTAAACCTAAATACAACACAAAATATGGTAATACTCATTTTGGTTGGTTGCATTTTATTATTTGCATTTAGCATAATTTTTTATGCTGTTTATTTGACAAGCTTATTTAAGCTTCTCTCACAAGTTAGGTACCACTCAATATACAGCCCAGCTTACTTACACACACACACACACACACACACACACACACACACACACACACTCACACACTCACACACACACACACACAGTCATGTTCTTTCATATCTCAAATAGTGGTTCTCATTGATGTTTTGTTAAAACAGTTTTTTTTTTCTTTAATTGTGTTCGTTTCTTTTCAAATTCGAGATTTAATTCTGTAGACAGATGCAGTATATTGTTGCCAGAGCAGGATGTTACATCTAAACATTAACTGATTTCATTATTCAACATTCAGCTTTATGTTTGTGGGGGGCCAATAAAATATCTGACTACCAGTTCTTAAAGGTCTTTTAATGGTGGAATATGTTTATAGACCCTATGAAACTATGAAGTTTCAGGACACAAATTTTCATTCTTGTGTTGGAATTTGTCCTATTGAAACAGGAAAATGGAGCAGGACATAGAGTAGAGCTTATCTCTCTTTTTAAATTGTTATAAATTCAAATGCACATGCTTATTGGTGATTTTTAGGAGAACAAGAGCATATATATTAAGACCTCAAAGTTGACAGACCTGAACTGAAAACCACAAAAATGCCATTTTGATTTTCATTTTAATGCAGTGGTGTATGTCTCCACTGCTCTCGCTCTCTCTCTCTCTCTCTCTCTCTCTCTCTCTCTCTCTCTCTCTCTCTCTCTCTCTCTCTCTCTCTCTTACTTCCCCCTTTTCCAACTAAAAGTATCAAGCCAAATAGAGCAAATGCAGGCTGACATTTCTCAGGAAGTCCACCCCTCCGAGCCACTCTGTCTGTATCTGAGACACGCCTACCCACTCATCCACAGACTGTGAGAGCACAAGCTTTCCCCTCAGCCTGACGGGCCGTTGCGCTTGCATGTAGTCATGTAATTTTAGCACTGCTTGGGGACCAGCAGATGTCTGCACTTGTCTTCTTCACTGGTTAGAACTCATATTAGCTCATGCGCATACTGTCCAGATATGTGCCTTCTGGTTCATTTAATCAGTAATTTTCAATGCTGTGCCTCAGATCTGTTCATTGTCACATGAACGTGGATACAAATAGAGTTTGTTTAGGGTTCTGATCGCAGTTAGGGAACTTTAAAAAAAAATCACCCCAATAAAATTGGAAACTTAAGTTTAGTTGCTGCCTAATGATGTGTAGGTAAAATCAAAGTGTTGCCACAGTTACAGTGATTGATTGAACACTTGGAATTTATGTAAAAAAGAAAATGAAGTGGAAACTGACAAGGGAAAAAAAAATTAATAGAAATGAAAGTCAAATTGATTTAAACAAATATGTTGTTATTAGGAAAACATTTTTTTAATATGTAGATTCAATAAATGTTATTTTCGTTGTTTGTTCTTGTTTATTACTTTTTAGATTAAAGTAAAAACTTAAAGTAATGTTTTTTCATGTTTAAACATGGTTAAATTGCTTTTAAAATTATAAAAACTATAATTTAAAATAATTTATGATTCATTTATATATTATGATTATTCATATATTATTTATATAATTTAATTCATTTATTATATATTTACTATATACATATTAGTTATAAATTATAATTCATAAAATATAACTTTAAAACTATAACTACAATAAAATGTTAAAATAGATTGTTTATTTATTTATTTTTATTTTATTGTACATTTTTCATGTCCCATTTTTTTTTTTGAAATTGTAGTATACCTGTACTTTTATTTTTTGTACTTGCTAATATTAATGCCTGAGAAACAAACAACAAAAATCATATCACTTACCAAATTTGTTTAGAAAATAGATATTTCCTAGTCATTTTCATTCTTAATTAAAATGTATTACGAGCTTTGTTACTTTCACTGTTCATTTTATCTATCATTGTGTCCTATTTTTCATTTAAATGCAGAACATTTAGAGCTTTTCTAGTGCTGCGGTACAGTAATCACTTGACATTTTCCTGTAATGATGCTGCAAACCACTTATTATACAGAACATTTCACGTAACATTTAATTTTTTTACTTATATTCATGATTTAGTGTTAATCCAAATGACACGTTAGTGTCTGTATCAGTGCATCCCTAGTTATTTTATATTACTTCATATTATATACCTCTAAAATATACTATGCTTTGAATTAGCAATGAATTAGTGCTTTATCTCTTGTTTCAGATATATATACAGTCACTTATTTGACAAAACTCCCCTGCTTTATTTAGATTGCAACCACCAGATATTTCAGTTTTTGTTGATTCAGTCAATTGCCTGGTGCTATAGAGTTTCTCAGCTGTAGTTTATGGCTCTTTGGAAGCACACATCAGGAGAAGAGCTCTCTGCTAATCCATCTCTGAAGCTCTGGGCAGAGGGCATGATGGGACACGGCCCTGCTTTTGTCATTCTCATGAATAGACAGGCTAACTGTCTCTCCAGTCCCTCTCCCCAAATACTCCACCCATCTGCTGCTTCACCCAGGGCCATCACCACTACCATGCTTTCTCCTGATTCTTAAATTATTACGTCTATGTCCCCTCATTCCTGAATATGTGGTTACATCCTTGGCTTCACCCATTCCAGTATGAAAGCAGCGCAGTGTGTGTATGTGCACAAGTGGAGATGTCTGTGTGGGTGGGGGAGTAGTAGTCAGCAGATGGAGTTGGAGTGTGGTTGGGATGGATCCACACCTCTAGCAGACATCAGAGATATATTTAGTGGGTTGTTCATGTTTTCTGGAATCTTCTCCATGATGACAAAAATGATGATTAATCGCTGGTGGGTAATAATCATAGAAGATAAACATTTGACAAGACATCAAGGAAGCTCTGCAAAAAAAGATTAACCCTATAAAGCCTACTGTATCATGTCTGATATGCAAATTTCTAAGGCCTCTAAATGATCATTTTGCTTAAAAAACTCTTGTACACAATCTATTAGAAGCATTCTGGCATGTGATAGATCCTTTTAGTATTATTCCTAAATTATTGTTTTGCATTGCATTATATATTTGCAATATATATTGCAAATATATAATGCAATTATAATGCAATTAAAAAAAACACACACACAATAAAACCTACAGAGCTTGGATATTAAAACAAAGCATTTAAATGTCACCTTACTGAGATATATTATTGGCAGATCTTACTGATTCACATTATAAGCTAACTCTATTTAATATTTTTTTAAAACGTTTTGGCCATATGAATATTTGCAACTGCACCAAACTGCATATTTGTGCTTTGTGCACTAGAATCTTCTGAATATTTTTATGTCCAGCTTTGCAGGGTTAATCTGTTTTGTTAAACTGATTTTATAGTTAAATTGTAAACTTCCTGAGCAATTATTTGCAATGTATCGATATGGAAGTTTTTAGGGGAAAAAAGTTTAATACATTTTTAACCCATATTAAATTTCTAAATGTTTTTTATAAATCTAACTAACTTATGTGAGGTTTAAGCTTTGTGTAGAAAAGGTATTTGCCATTGGGGTAAGTCTTACTTTCTTCTGTGGAGCATGAAAAAAGAAACAATGATTAGGGACTGAAGCTTTCAAGCTTCAAAGATGAAGAAAAAGCTACAGAAATGTATCATGAAAAATATATTATACTACATTCCAAGAGATCTGGGATAGATGTAAAGATTTACCAAAGATATGAATAAAAACTTGAGTCTGTTAACATGAAATTACTTTGAATTGAGATATAATACACAAGTTGTATGAAATGCTTTTTTTTGATAGTTTTTTAGCTTGATCACACCAGTTGCCATTCACTTTCATTATATTGAAAAGCTTGCCTGAATTGAAAAAAAAAATATTAAGATATTTCTTAATGTATGCAGTTTTGATTCCCAAATAAAGTATTTAAATTGATATTTTATTTATGTTTAGAAAAAATACTGATTAAGAAAATTCTGTGTTCATTATCATATTTGTTTGGATATGGGTGTATTTTTGTATAATAAATGAATGAATTAATGTTTTTATCTCGTGTGTGTGCTCCTTTAGATGTTGAGCAATAAGAAAGGTTTACTGCCTGAACCCAATCTGGCTCAGTTCCTCAACAGTATGACCAATCCTGCTGCTCTCCAGGTCCTTATGAGACCCTACCCTACAGCCAAACGAGGAGGTAACACTCTCTCTGTCTATCTTAAATATCTCTTTACTCATTAGGCAAATAATTTCTTGAATATTCATGATAACACGTTTAAGTACTTTTCCAGACAGAACCAAAAATGTGTCTCGCGAGGATTGTAGATTCTGAGATGAAATGTCTCTCATACTTCTGCTTATGTGTGTGTGTGTTCCCTGTGTAACGGTGATCACCAGCACTGTAGATTCTGAGCAGATTTTTCTCTTGATGAAAGCCTAATCATATATTAAAATGAACTTTTCATTGGGAGGGAGAATAAATGAGATGAGGAAGAAGTGGAGGCCGGAGCTTAAAGAGAACACACAATTACAACACTAAATATAGCACATGATTAAATGTTAAACTTCTCTACCTATTCTTGCAACTTGCCATTAGTGCTGAAGCAGGAATTTTGATGAAAATCATGGGCCACCAATATCGACCACATCATTTCTGCTGTCCATCTCTCTTATTTTCCTTTTCATGTATTATTTACTTTTATGTTTGCCTCTCATTTTCTTTATCTAATGGTTTCCCATCAGGAAAGTTTGGTCGACCTCACAATCTCCCCTTCCTGCATCCACCATTGACTGCAGCGCTGCTACAGTTAGGAAAAGCACAGCAGGTACTCATTTTCTCTTTATGTCACTCGCAAGCGTGACTTAAAGGGATAGTTCTGTAATTCTGTAATCATTTACTCACCCTCGAGTTGTTCCAAATCTGTATACATTTCTTTGGGATGTTGAACACAAAACAAGTTGACCAAACAGTTAACGCTAACCATTGGTTTCAATAGTATGAAAAAAAAAATCTATGGAAGTCAATGGCTATCATCAACTTTTTTTTGCAAACATTCTTCAAAATATCTTCTGTGTTCAGCAGATGAAAGAAACTCATACAGGTTTGGAACAAGTACAGAGTGAGTAAATGATGGCAGAATTTTCATTTTTGGGTGAATGGGTGAACTCTTCCTTTAAGGAAGCTAAATTTCTAAAGGTGCTCATAGTTATAAAAAAGGTTATAGTACAGCAAAGATGTGTTTCACTTTAAAGGGAAATATGTTTTAGAATAGGCTGCTGCCTCACAGATTAATAGAAAAGAATAATGAAGCATGTTTAACAATCTCTCTTTCTCTCCTGTAGAGTGCCATCCTAGGAAACGGTCTTGTTCTTCAGAATCTTCTTCACATGCAGATGGCCCAACAACAGCTCTTACAGATCAAAGACAAGCAGATCGCTAATGTGAGGGTCTGTGTGTGTGTTCACACGTCTCAAACGTAGCAGTAACAAAGAAATACATTACCACATTTCACTTACAGTACCTGCATGATATTCAACACCAGCCTGAAATTGTGTTCTTCGCTCTTTTTTGCAAAGACATTATTGGTCTGCATTAAATTCTATTGTAAATAATGAGAAAACTGCAGCTTTTGTTCAGAAAAGCATCATTTATTTTATATAGCAGTATTAGAACCATACATCTAACTGGCATTTTTAATGCAAATTTTTCGGTTCTGGTTAAAGAATAATAATGCCATCCACAGGAAAATGTAAGTGAAAAAACCAAGGAATTCATGCAATAATAATGTGGACATAAATCTTCTTTTATGCATGTGTATGTATTTTTGTAGCTATAATCTCATCTGTGTATACTTCATCTTTCACTCGCCACATGACCCTATTATAGCCTGTCTGCTCTCTTTTCTCCTTCATCACTCTTTCATTTCCCTTCAGGTCCCAGGAATTTTGGGCGACCCTTCCCGGCTGCTCCTGCAAAAAGTTCTGGGTCTTCGAACTCCGGCACCGGTTCCTCTGGGGAAGGGGTTGCTGGGAGATTCTCCCACAGGTGAGAGCTTCTGGTTGAGCGGTCAAGCTTGCAAACCTCAGGCCTGGTCCAGAGGTCGCATTCGCTACCACAGGGAAAGACATTTGCAATGCAAATCCTCAAACTGTTTGAAAGCCCCATTATAAGCAGTTCGAGGCAGCCGCTTCAATCAGTATTTCTTCCTTTGTGCTTTTATACAGACGTGTGTCTGTTTGTGTGTGCAAAGTCTGGTATTGGCATTCATCAAAGCATTGAAGACCTTTGAAGAGTATGCCTTTGTGAAGGGTCATTTCTATTTAAATATCAGTGCCATGCAGGTGTTACTGTGAGGTAGAAATTGAAATACTAAATTATGGTTTTCCAGAGTATGCACTATATGCGTTGAGAATGGAAGCTTTTTTACTGCAGTAGTTTAACAAAGTTCTCTGGTTTGTAGAGTTGGGCCAAGACTCTTCTTCGGTCACATCCCAGGGTGGAAACTCTGGGACTGGAATGGTGTCACATGTACCTGGACGTTCACACGGAAGTTCCATTGCAGAGCAGAATGGAGTCACTGCGACATGCCTGGCTCCAGAGAAACAGCCTGCACCTCCAGGAACCACAGGAGGCTCTGTAAGCTCCCAAACACAACTGCAAAACTTCCTCCCAGGAATTAATGCACCAAGTCTGGGAACTTTGCTGGGGTGTACAACGCACAAAGCTCCAGCCAACCACCACAGTTCAAGCATGCAGACTAATACTTCCATTACAGTAAGCCTGGTTTTCTTTTTTGTTTTTCAGATTTCGTACCACGAGGCAAAAATTAGGAAATCTGAGACATTTCAGGGCTTAAATTTTAAGGGAAAAAAAAAATCACTCAGACTTGATTTTGCCGTCATTTACTCACATTTGTCGTTCTAAACCCTTTGACTTTCTCTCTTCTTAAGAACACAAAAGAAAAATGTTTATGCTGCTCTTTTCCATATAGTGACAGCATAAACTGATCAGGGTCTATCAAACTCAGGCCGACACTTAAAGGGATAGTTCACCCAAAAATATAAATTCAATCATTAATTACTCACCTTCATGACGTTCCATTCCCGTAAGACCTTCGTTTATCTTCGGAACACAAATTGAGATATTTTTTGGTGAAATCCGAGAGCTTTCTGACCCTGCATAGACAGCAATGCAACTGAAATGTTTTATTGCCCAGAAAGGTACAGTAGTAAGGACATTATTAAAATAGTCCATGTGACATCAGTGGTTCAACCGTAATTTTATGAAGCTGCGAGAATACTTTTTGGCCTTGAATGTGGTAGTTGCGTTGCTGTCTATGGAGGGTCAGAGAGCTCTCAGATTTCATCAAAAAAATCCTAATTTGTCTTCCGAAGATGAACGAAGATCTTACGGGTTTGGAACAATGAGTGTTTATCATTCATATTTATTTTATAGTTAAATATATTCATTACCATTCGGAGGTTTGAGGTCAGTATTTGTTTTAATACTTTTATTCAGCAAGAGGCATTCAATTAATTTATAATTAATTTCATTTGTATTTCAAAATAAATGTTGTCCATTTAAACTTCCTATTCACCAAAGAATGCTTAAATCTCCTTAAATGTATCAGGATTTCCACCAAATATTAAGCAGCAAAACAGTTGTTAACACTGATAATAATAGAAAATATTAACTGAACACTAAATCAGCACATTAGAAGGATTATTTAAGGATCATGTGACACAGTTAAACAGTATTTAATTCAAAAACAGTATTAAATTTTAATAATATTTCACAATATTACAGTTTTTACAGTTTTTTATCAAATAAACACAGCATTGGTGAGTATTTCAGAGACTTTCAAAAACATTCTCATTGACCTCAAACTTTTTAAAATATTGTATTTTTATGTTTTTATATTGTAAACATTCTAAAATATACATACTATACGATATATACTTATTACTGTTATATAAAAATAACAGCAAGGGCAATACCAGACTTTTTTTACACTTTGAACACCAAACACAGAAAAGTACACACTCGCTTATACTTAGGATTCTGTCTGAAGTGCTTCTGTCGACCTTCTGGAACTCCATTTCCACTGTTCTGTGAAGGTATCTTTATTCAGACACGAGCACTCAGACGCCTGGAAAAGTTCAGTACAGACTCTGACAGAGTTCTGAGCCCTAATGACAGACCACTACTGCTGTAGGCTCTGATTACTTACTGCATTACCCTACACAGGCTAATGGAGGGCTCTGCCTTCTGTGGGACTGTACTGGAGATGAATGCCAGACTTTGTGCCAGTACTTTTCCATGCCATCCTTGCTCTTGGATTGCTGTTTATTTGTGAAATCTGTGAAATAAAAACCAAAGATGCTTTAAAAGAATGTCTGTGGAGAAAAAAAAAAGATATTTAGAAGAATGTCTGAGCTGCTCTTTTCTATACCATGAAAATGGACAGTGACAGAGGTACCGTATGGTTTCTAAAGACTTGGAATCTAGCTCATGTAGTTATAATGTATTTTTTTCCCATTTTTTAAAGCTTGGCAGCGTGAAACACCATCTATTTTTGATGTTTGGAAAAGAACAAAGCAGCCTGAACAAATATTATTACTTTTTCTTTCTTTCTTTCTTTCTTTCTTTCTTTCTTTCTTTCTTTCTTTCTTTCTTTCTTTCTTTCTTTCTTTCTTTCTTTCAGTTAGTTTTTAATTTATTTCAAATAGTGCTTTTGTACTTATTGTGCAGCTCTTTGGTCGGCCTGTGGCTGTAATTAAATGTGTTCTAGAAATAAACTGAACTTGAACTTGAACTTGAAACTTTGTGCTCAATGAAAAAAATTAAGTCATACGAATTGGAAATGATTTGAGGATCCCACTCTACATTATTTCATGCTAAATGGTCATCTTCTCTAAAAATACATCACAATGCATAAGTTAAATATATTGATAAAAATGTTTCACGTTACCTTTATAGCTGTATGTTAAAGATGAAATGTTGTCTATATGAGTAACTCTGTGATTAGCAGCTGCAATGCTGTAGTATATTGTATATCGCTCCCTGTCTCTCTCACTTTCTTTAACTCTGTCTATAGAGTCAGTCCAGTTGTCAGACGTCTCTGTTGGGAGACCCCCCTAAAGAAGTGAAGTTGCCTTCCAATCCATATCTAAACCTGGCTAGTGTGCTTCCTGGAGTGGTATTACAAGGTACGTGCACAATCAGAACGGCACCCACTGAAGATGACTCACTTCTGCCAGACCTTGGACTGTATCTCTTCTCTGTCAGCTCTTTATTTTCAGCGATAATGTATACAGTGTACGACTGTCTTGTCTCTCCCTGCTCAAGGCCACAGCCAGACTGGCTACAGCCCACACCAGCAGAGAAGATGAAGAGTGTGTGTGTGTGTGAGAGAGATGTTCTAAATGGGTGTCCCTGAGCAGGCCCTGATTTACATCATGTATGTGTTTCTCCTGCAGCACCCTGCAACAGTAAACCTCAGACTGTGCAGGCGCACACTGGGACGTACAGCGCAGTCCTGCCACCTAACACCCATCCATCCAGTCAATACAGCACAGAGACCACTCCTGCAGAATACACTCACCAATACACTCAGCAATACTCACAGGTAACTACAACATCTGAAAAAAAAAATTATATATATGTAGGCATGTATATACTGTATGTATATATATATATATATATATATATATACACACACACACACATATGATAAAAATTTTGGAATTCATTTTTAATTGTTTTTCAAAAAAATATTTGATGCTCACAAAGGCTGCATTTATTTGATCAAAAATTCAACACAAAAAACATTATTATTGTTAAATATTTTTATAATATAAAATAACTCTTTTCTGTTTGAAATGTAATTTATTCCTGAGAAGGCAAAGCTGAATTTTTAGCAGTCATTACTCTACTCTTCTGTGTCACATGATCCTTCTAATCATTCTAATATGCTGATGTGCTGCTTAATATTTTTTTTATTATCCATGTTGAAAACTGTTAGATAGATAGATAGATAGATAGATAGATAGATAGATAGATAGATAGATAGATAGATAGATAGATAGATAGATAGATAGATAGATAGATAGATAGATAGATAGATAGATAGATAGATAGATAGTGTTTGAACTGTGGCCTTGGGATCTTGTATATCAGATGAATTCAGATGAAAGTTCTTGACTATTGTGGCATATAGATGCTGACAGTCACAAAAAAAGGCAGAAATCCCAGTGTTCACTGCAGCGATCAATCAGTCTCGCTCTTAGCCCACTCTCTCAAGTCTTTTCTCCCCCCATTATATCCCCCACAATTCCTCTCTCTAACACAAGCTTCCACTGAGTCCTAGACTTGACAGCGAAAGCCAGTGAGAGGCATGAGAAAGAAAACAATTCCACCATATGCTCAGCTTCACACAATAGATATAGATGGGTCTATACGGAATACAGAAAATGAATGCTTAAACAGAAAAAAAGAGTTCCATCAGAATGGAGCTGTAGTGCACCACCGTGTCCTTACCAGAGTCGGCAAATGATAAAAGTTACTCATAGGCAGAGGCTGAACCAACTCCAGTGTAAGGCTAAAAGCAGCCAAATGTATTAAACATCAAAAACCCATATTTTTAGGCAAGAACCAGACATGGGTGTCATGTAGGCTAAAAAAAAAAGTTTAATGGGACTGAATTTGTATTTAACGTGATTACAATTTAATAAAAACGTCATAATAATGGCAGAAATGTATAATTATATAACGTTTCCTTTCTACGGTTATTCAAACAGCGAATAATTATATATAGAAAGTGACATTATCACTAACATTAATCTATCACGAGTTTAAGCACAACTGTTGTTATAATCACTGAAGCTGTATACACTGTGAAATGAATCTCTTACTTACATTGTACATACATCTGCTCTTTGTTGTTTATGATGAGAGAATTCACAAGAGTCCGGAATTCAGTCAGCTGAGTTTCAGTGATGACTCATCTGAACGCTTCTGATTGGCCATTGCATTCCTAAGCTCAACAGAATTGTGTGTGGTTGGTTAAAATGTGCAACACTGTAAAAACAAAATGAAAATGAAATACAGTGCAACATTAGCAGATCTTAATTTAATGCCGCAATCGACACTGTCTATTCATATTCACTTTGTTAGCAACAGACGTAATAGATTATATTTGTTTGTGCAGGGGCATTTTTGTCCAATTTAGTGGCATTTTTGCCCCAAGTCCCTGTGGCCAGGGGAAGGCTAAGCCTTCACGCTCCGACTATGAAGTTACTTCTTCCATTTAAATCAGAATTGACAGAGTTTTTTGTTAATTGCTTGGTTTATATTTCTGCTCTGTTCTGTAACCCTCACAGCAAAATCTCATCGGACCAAAGTCCCGCTTCACATTAAGCATCAAGATATCTTCTGAAATCTGTGATTGGATAGACAAATTGCTCCACATCTCACCTAGTTTGGACCACGAAGGTCTGTTAAAAGCTGTCAGCACTCTGCTGTCTCAATTGCCCCTTTCACAAAGTAATCCTGTTAAATTACCATAAAAATACCAGAATTACTTTTCCAGTGAATACACAAACATGCTATTCACGCAAGCAATGGTGTTCTGTCTTTTTAATTGTAAAGTTAGTATTCAAAATTAAGTATGTGATTTAAATCTTTGGTGTTTATCTTTGGAAGTTGCATTTTATTGTTGATCTGACTGGATTAGGATATGCACTTTAGTTTCTGTGTTTCTGTGTTTTTGCCCATGAGATGCATAATAGATACCAATAGTACTACAGTTAGTATAATAAGCAATAGTAAATGCAGAGCCGCAATGTTGATGAATGGAAAAGAAGGCAAGTATTGAGTGCAAGGTAGCTTGATGTTCGTCTAGTGCATGTTTACATACAAAAACAATTAAAAGCATTGGCGCTTACTGTAAACAGCTCCAACAGAGCTTTATGAATGGCCCATAGCAGACTTCTTACATCAGTACATTCTGCCCTCATACCAGTAATCCTATTCCTTGTTCACCCATGGCATGATACAGGTAATTTACTGGTAAAGTTACAACTTCTCACACCAGAATATTGTCAGAACTGATTTACCGGTATTTTTGAAAAGGTCCTCTCCACGCATGATCTCTTATTCACCGGTAATTTGTGTTAATTGTTGTAATGACTGTTTTTCAGGTGTTTTTGAAAAGCCTGAATGCTATCTGGGCATAGAATTTTTGAGCAATCACCCGATCCAAAAATGCCATGTGACTAATTACTCAGGAAGATGACATCATGTCAATGCTGATTAGCCAATAACACCACATGGCACACAGGCATACAAGTGACTATCCTGAACTGTGAATGGCGGCAAAATAGGTGCCGACAAAGGCCCTACCCAAAACTTCTCCACAATAATATCCTGCCACTTTGCACTGTGCTGTCAAAAATACACCAAATGAAATAGAAATCGGAATATAAAGATTTCAGCAGATGCAGAGGAGAGGAAAATGTGCTCCAGGAGAGGATGAGAGGGAAGGAGAAGGAGTTGCAGTCCACCCACAGTCTCTCAGATTCCTGCCAGTGTCTTTAGGGTGATCCCCTACTCATTCCCTGGCAGAGAGTTTGAAGGGGAAGGAAATTTAGCTGGATTAAATGGCTTAAATGTGGGTCTCCCTCTCATTACTTCTGGCGTTCCTATGACAATACGAGAAGGAGTGGGTGAGAGTTGGAGGGAGAGAAGGGGGAGCGAGAGATGCAGAGGGGGAAGGCAGGAGGGAAGAGGAAGATTGGCTGCGAGTTGTCTGTCCCATCTGGTCGCACACTCCCACACACTCCACCAGCTTTAGTGAAATGAGACAGTGAGCTTTCACGCTGTAGGCGTCCAGAGAGAAAGAGAGCAGGGAATGGTGAAAGGAGTGATGGGAAGGAGATGAGAAGAAAGAGATGTATTAAAGGAATGGTAGAAGAGAAAGCTAGCGAAACGTATTAGGCCACAAGGTTAGACAGATGGAGAGAAAAAAAGAGGAAACAGCTGGTGATCTAGCCTTGCAGGCACCTGGATGCAGAGATGTACAATGAATTCAGTGCAGAGTCACATAACGAGACTATCAGCATCAAGTCTAGTTCACTAAGATGCTTATTCTGGCCAAGGTCCACCCTCTTAAGCCCCATTCACACTGCGATTCCGGAAAATACACGGGTAATGTGTCCCGGCAATTGTTCCCGGGTCGCTAGATTTTGCCCCTTTCACACTGACAGTGATTTCCCGGAATATGTGCGGACGTTCACACACAACATGTAAAGGTCCCGTAATGACGCGTGACATCAGGATGTGACGTGTAATGCTAGGCACGTTAACTTTCCCTTAGGTCCAGTGTCCACCAAAGCGTTTTTAGCCAACTGAAAACGCCAGGCGCTCTGCTGAAAACGCCCAGCTGCAAGCGCTTCAAGCGCTTTTTGTGGCACAGCGTTTTTTCAGTTGAGACGCTTTGGTTGCTATGATACAGAATATCTGCTAAACTGTTACTTGTATCTGATTTGGTAGATAATTTGTTTCTGAATAAAATGTTGACACAATGTAGAGTACTTGCTCTGGTCCTTGCTTTGGATGGAGAAGTGGTTGAACCACGTAGAAAGAAAGGATTGACCCGCTGGTCTGTGTGGGTTCATGAGATTTTGGGCATGCGAAAACAGCTCGGTCAGTATCATTTGGTCCAAGAACTGAAGTTGGACGGAAGCCGGTTCAAGGAGTATTTGCCCCGCCCCTCCTGCACTCTGATTGGTTAGCTGACTAGAAAGTGACAGTGATGAGCGCAGTGTTTTATCCAAAGTTGATCATTCTTCAACTCTCGGCGTGAGAAAAAAAACCTCGAACACTCAAAAGACGCTCAGCGCTCGGCACGCTCCTGGCATTTTTAAAAACGCGGCGCTCCCATTGAGAACAACTGAAAAAAATACGCTAGCCACAGGGGAAAACGCTTTGGTTGACAAAGTACCTTAAGCTGGTGAACGATCTTAGCTTCAGCGCGGAAAGTGAGGAACTACTTGATTTCTGCTTTATTACAGTTTGCACCTATTTTTTCGCCGCGAACGTTGATCTGCCTTCAAAACACCAGGTAAAAGAGTCGCATGATAACGTGCGTCATCACTACGACACGGCATTGGTTCTGCCTTTTGTTCACACAGAGCTTGTTCCGGGACTGAACCCGGCAATGTTACTAGGTCCCCAACCCGGGATCCTGGAATCAATCCCGGGATGTGTTTGCGTTCACACAGAAGGTGATCCGGCAATGTTCCGGCAATTTTTCGGGTCGAACGTGCAGTGTGAAAGAGTCTTTAGAGAGGAATAAGTTGCTTGATCAACATGTAAAGCAGGGATAATTGACATTGCTCCTGAAAGGCTACATTGTTACAACCCTGCTCTAACACACCTGTCAGATAAGTACAGGTTTCGGTGTGTTTGATGAGGGTTGGAGCTAAACTTTGTAGGATGGTTGCCCTCTTGAAGCAAGTTCAGCTACCATTGATATAAGTGACCTACAGAAGCCATGGGTCAGTCATATACAACCCTGTTATTAGTGCTCAAGGAAATTTTGTTCTGTTTTTAGTTTCTCCAACAAAGTTCTAAATGTTTTTTGAAAGATGTAATGCCATTGACCATGAATCACCAAACCTTCTTGCTCAGAAAAACTCCAATTTCCATTAAAATGGTATTGGTGCTTGTGCTTATCCTGTTTTGAACTTCTGTCAGAAACAGCCTGTGTTATCTAATTGGTGCTGACATTAGGGGCTTTCGCACCGGTGGAACCTTTTCATAGTTCCTAGAACTATTGGCAGAATTATCCGCTTTTGGCGTGTTTGCACCACAGGAACTAGGAACGGTTTTAGTTTTGGAACTCAGTTTGGGGGCACTAAATTAGCTCCTACTTTAGAGTAGGGTCTAAAACAGTTTAATAGGAACTACCAGTGACATAAGTGTATGCTTATTGGCCAAACACATACGAAACCCGGCATTTTTAAAAAGCCATGTAAAAATATTTACTCCACAAACATGGAAAACAGCAATAACAGCATTTATCTGTTTTGTTCTTTTCTCAGCCTTAATGATATGTAAGTTGCAAGTTGTCCTAGGAGATTTAGTCACATTTTCATGCTCTTTCAGTCTTGTAAATTGTGAAATTACATTCCATCTCCCTTATCTCAAACCCCACGACAAACAACAAAAACAGCTTCGATCAAGGCGTCCTCCATTCATCGTTTGTTGACTTTTGTAAATGCCATGATTAAAGACGTCGCTTTTGGCTTCTTCAGAGTTCTTGCTGCCAGTGCGAATGCAACCAGGAAAATGGGCCAAGGGTGAAAATGGTTCTCTTGGAACCACCATGCTGGCAAGTGCCTAGAACTATGCGTTGCGAAAGCCTCTATTATCCTGCACCCTGGGCTTTGACATTAGTGGTTCCTGGTTTGAGACCAGCTTGGTTTTAGTAGTTGAAGAAAAGGAAGTGTCTTTTCAATGGTGAAATTTACAGAACGGTTCCAGATTGGACACAACCACTGAAAATTCCAAAAAATCTAGAAAGGTGTTGCCATTTTGTGGACAATATGCAGCAAATTGTTAGTGAATGGACTGGGTATGCCATCTGAGGCTGGGACTAGAGTCAGTGAGATCAGTAAAGGTCCAGACACACCAAACCACATCAAAGAACTAGCAGCAACAAAAGCAAATTGTGCTGTCGCACCTGCACCTGGGCCAAAAAGTTGCACTTGAACACACAGCAAAGACTACAGCCAACAGCCAACTAGCATGTAGATTCTGTGCCTGTGTGAGAGGAAATAACTCTCCATACCAGCCATAGCAGTAACTGGTTTCCTTTTTTGTTATTCTAAAAGGAAACCAGAATAAATAGGACTGAGGATGTACAATGAGAAGAGTTCTGTCTGTGCCCTTTTGGCTTTCTTTTATCACTTTCGTTTTTTCGATTAATCGTTAACCTTATTGCTGCTAAATGCATCTATTTCAGCACCACGCATGACAGGATGTGCAAAAGTCACTCTCAAATGCTTTCCCACCTGAAATAAAGGGGTTTAGTCTGAATAAAATGATAGTAGCAGGATTATAAAACGAATAGATGTGATTATTATGATCATTTAATAAAATGAAGACACCGCGTTGTACATTTGAAATCATTTTCCTTTGACTGTTTCGCATTTTGTTCTGGTTTGCCGGTTGGTCACGAATTTCCACAAATTCAATTATATTTAGGCATCGTTTCTTATCTTAAATCCTCACCATCTAACACTCTAATTTCGCAGGTTTATTTTATTGTCATTCACTTTTTATCACTGTTTTTGCATCTCTTATTGTGGTAAACGTGGGAAGGCAAATGAAAGATTTCATGGCAATGAATTAAGAATTTGTTCGATTTATTAATTTGTTCTCTCATTTTAGTTAAATCATGGGTTATTTAAGGAACAAAATGAATGAAACATGGGCAGTGGCCACAAATTAATAAGTCGTAGGAACGAATTAAGAAGTTGTAGGAATGAATAGCCTCCCTATCTCTGTCCTGTGTCCCTCAGCCCTGCAAAGCGCAGAGCCCGATATGAAACAATTATCTGGGCAAATGACTTAGTTACTACATTTCTATTGCTTTCCATTTTGAAGAACTTTGTGTTGTTTCTATTTGAATGTACTTTTAAAGTTGGAATCACATTAAAAGCTTAATTTGTATATTATGAATGAATGGTGATGCATTTATATACCGTCACCATCATTCACAGCTGCTCGCACGTGTCTTGCGCATGAGCTGAAAAATTAAATAGCTTAATTGACCATCGATAGCTTTAATTGATTGCATCTCTTAAAGACAATTAATCGATCATCGATTAATCGTTGACATCCCTAACTAGTACCAACACAAAAACTAATGCAACATACACTCAACGATGACCCGACATTGGCCAACCATCAACCGTCAACATGGTGTGCCACAACTTGGTGTCAAGTGAGAGAAAAGAGTTGCAAGGAGAGTCACTTAAGCCCCAATATACTGACAGAGGAGCCCCAGAGCACACCTCCTATTATTTAATTGCCACGGATCAATGGCAGTTCGAAGGTGTTTATCTGCCAGACTGAAACCTTTAAAGACTTGACAAGCTGTTTTTGACTCCCACAATGAACTCCAAATGAACTTCATTTTGGCCTGATTTGTTTGAAATGGTGTCACACCAGTTTGTTCTTTGATTTCACTTGAAGTATATCGGGGATTAAAGACAAAGTCAAAATTCTCATATAGATCCCTTTTAAAGCTGTGTCTGCCTGTATTTTATTCTCTTTCATTGTTTCTGTTCTGTGCGACAGGAGGCTATGCAGCAGTGGTACCAACACTACCAAGCACAGACCTACGGCAACACTAGCCAAGAGACTGCTGCAGTTACTGAAAACACAAAAGAGCAACCTCAGGTAAGTACACACATACACACACATGCACAATATGGTAATGTGACTATTGTACATTGTAACCCTCAAAAATAAATACTAAATAATGCCTAAAATTGGGTTCAGAAACCTTGTGAGTTGATTAGAAGCTAATAATGAATTAAATCATAAAAAAATTTAATGCTTTGTGCACTTGCATGTCATGTGACCTGACATCAGAAGGCCATGAACATACAAATTTGTTGTTAAATTATTTAAATATTAACATTCGGGGGTACTCTAAGTAAATAAAATGTCATGAAAAACAAAAGAAGTCAATGGAAAGTCCCCACCGTGATGACAAATGTGTTTGTATGCATCACAGGTGGTGGTCACCTCCTCATACGGAGACTACAGTTCATACATGCATGCTGTCAGTCAGTACTATTCTCAGACGCAGATGAACCAGACAGCTGCTCAAGTCTACCAGCACCGAGATGTCAGCAAGGTACTGTACAAACACACACACACACTCACACCCAAACACATCATGCTTTATCATGCTCACTTTACAGTGTACATTATCTCTGTCCATCTCAAAAGTCCACACTGAAAGGGGATTATACTGTGCAGAAATACACATATACTGCAGCAGAAATGCCAAACAGTTAACATACTGCCCAAACATCACACACCCTCTGGAGGTAGTGAATACTCCACTCGTCATACTTCTGACAGATGTCAGAAAAGTCAAATGCCTGGACTTCCACTGTGTCTAAGTATCTCGTGGCTGACATGGCATCTCTCTCTGACAGATCACTGTGATTTACTGCCAAAGACCAAAATAGATCAGAAATTAGACTTTCATTTCTCTGTGGGCATATATAGTATGGAAACTGTATGCATTTAGCAACACAAAAGTCTATACTGATTGCATGTTTTCTTTGCATATTACAGCATGGATATTAAACTAAAATGTGTGTAAAATAAAATTTAAATAATAAGGCTGTGCAGAAATTGTATTTAAATATGCATTTATTTGATAAAAATGCAACAAAAACAGCAATATATTTTACAAATTAAAAGAAGAGTTTTCTATTTGAAAATAATTTTTTGAAATGTAATTTATTCCTGTGATGCATAGGTGAATTTTCAGCAGCCATTACTTCAGTCTTCAGTGTCACATGAGCCTTCAGAAATCATTCTGATATGCTGATTTCACATTATGAGTGAAACAATGAAAAACTATCATGAATTTCAGAACACCTTTACTTTAAAAGGCAGCAGCACTTGAGCTGCATGAACTCCATTGTTACAAATGTGCTTATTTGATTAATGCCCAATTGCTAAATCCTAATTACTTCTCCATTCCTCAGTTTTTTTTATAATATATATATAAAATACTGCTAGCTGATTTATGTCCTGACTTTATGGCCTGTATACACACGCGTTGCGATAGAAGTTAGCTAATGTTTGTGTGTTGGTGGTATTTGTGAGGGGTGTTTGAGCTTATGTAAATGTGGTGGCAGGTGGTGTTACAGGTCAGACACACATTCCTCACTCAGTCTCATGACACTCTCAGGACATGAGATCCTGCTGAAAACACTCCATCACTCCTCAGCACAGCAGCTGGGCCAGTGTGTGTGTGAGAGAGAGGAGAGATCTGTAATCTGAATAGTGTGTGTTGCATATGGAGTGATACAGTGTAAGTGTATGTATCAATGTTTGATGGTGTCTCTCTATAGGAGGTGGAGGTGGTGAAGTCCCCCTTGAGTGGGCCTCTGCACACCTCTCTGAACGGCACTGCTCAGACCCTGCTGCCCACCTACAGTGCCCTACCCATCATGCCTGGCTTCATCACACCAACACACACGCACACACACGTGCCCAGTCCTGCCGCACACACACCCGCCGCAGCCACGGCCACCGACTGGAACAACTATTATTATGTGAGTCTGTGTTTTTCTATATAAATTGTGTGTGTATTATTGAATGAGAAAAAGAGAAGTGAAACAAACCACACTGCATGTGAAATATTAGACACCTGAAAGATAACGTGTATAAATCTCATTAGTGAAATTTTGTGGGCAAAGAAAGTCCATTGTCTATTATCTATAGTGTAGCGATGCAGAAAACATGCACGATGCTTACTGAGACGTCACTTCCAAACTAAGCAGCTTGCAAATGCAGCAAACAAGTTTGTTCAAAGCTTAACCAGAATCTGATGAGAAATCCCCATGAACCACGAAACTTTTTACCATACAAAGTATTCACACCCTTCTTTTTGAAATGCCAAAAAAAAAAAAAAAAAAAAAATATATATATATATATATATATATATATATATATATATATATATATATGTATATGTATATGTATATGTATATATATATATATATATATATTGTCCAAATTCAGGCCAAAGTACCCAGCCCATAAATGCTATGAACTGTGGGGTATACAATAAGGGTCCCTTTAGCTGTGGTCAGTAAATATGGGTTTTAAAATTGCCAATTAAACATGCAAGTGAGGCAGAAATGGGCTTCCATAGTAGAGTAAAAAATATAAGGTAATTACAACTTTATATTTGACAATTGTGACTTTATATCTTACAATGTGACTCAATTTCACAATTGCAACTGTCACATAATTTGGACTTCATAACTTACAATGTGAATACTGTATTCCCAATTGTGACTTTATATCTCACAGTATAACTTAACATTTTCACATTAGCTGGGTTTCCATCCAAAGTTGCCAATTTAACTTATGCGCAAAATTTGAAAATTGCAATTTGCGAATAAGCACCGTTTACATCCAACAAATCAATAAAAAGAGAATAAAATCATCACTTCCTGATAAACTGACACTAAATTTAACCAAGAAAAGTAGGAGACACCACTGAATATAATAATTTTCATATTTAATTACTTGCGCCTCAGAGCGAGCAGATGAAACACAATAAATGCGGTCATTGCTTTCGAAGGTTGATGTCTGCTGTATGGGGACGCAGTACAAAGTATTTCAAAGTACAGAAATACTTTGAAGACAGACTTTGCTCAGGCATTTAAGAATAACCATAACAACCTTTCAGATGCTATGTGATGAGATCTGTCCGCAGGTTAGTCCGGTTATGTACAGGTATAATTTTGAGAAGGAATTTGTTTTTTTGTTTGAACATGGAGGAATTTATTCACAAAATGCATTTCCATTACTGCACAGTAACCATTTTCCGCACTAGTCAAAAACCACCTCAAGCGAGCGTAAAAACTTTTTGCGGATTTTTTGTCGTTGTTGTTTTTTCAAAATTTGGTGTCTCCATCATCGTTTCTGATGCGATACTTCAAAAAGCGCATAAAAACAGTGTGATGGAAACAAAGCTATTGTGACTTTAAATCTCACAGTGTGACTATGTACGACACTGCTACTGCTTCTTTTAACTTTATCATTCAGAATTTGATTTGTGATTTTATTTCTTATTTTAAACTTTAGCTTGCAAATACCGCAAATGACGTTTTTACTCCGAGGCAAAAATGGGTTTTCATAGATCACAGCCTCACAAAGTGCCAATAGTTATTAATTATTGCTAACCATAAAGCATTCCGTCACGCAAAGCCTTGAAATGATAAATAAATAAATAGTGTACACAATTAAATATCAAGCACCATTTCAGTCAAAAATGGTGCAAACATGATATTTTACATTCACAAAGGCAAAATTTATATAGATTTTTTATAAACCTGGTTAAAAAAAAAATCTCAGTAACAGTACTAATATAAATATATTAGAAAAATAGAACAATATATGGAATGATGTTTAAAATGATAGATAGGTCAACTGGATACATTGTGTGTGTGTGTGTGTGTGTGTGTGTGTGTGTGTGTGTGTGTGTGTGTGTGTGTGTGTTTCTGCTGTCCTTGATGGTGAAGAAACCAGAAAGATTCTGGCACAAACTTTATTCTTCAGTTGGAAGTAGAAGAGTGACACATTGAAAGATAAACACCTCTGACTGCGCTTCACTGATTCAACAATGGGTGCTTTATACTAGTGCAAGAGTCAGAGAGAATTCCTCAGACGTGTGTGTGGGCTGCGGGAGACGGCGTCAGTCATTTACTGTATGGAACACAAAAAACCTGTATGCCACTCAAACTCAAGCATACAGTGAACAATCACTGTAATCACTTCTGTTAAAATCAACCCCTTTCTTTCTTTCCTAGAGTCAGACTAGAGGGCAGAAGCGCGAATACCCCACACTGCCCACACAGGAAGTGACATCAGAGGGGCCGTATGTAGGCCAGCACTCACAGGGTCTTGGGGGCCAGTACGCCGACTACTTCAAGAAGAAGAGGATCTAACTCGCACTCGCTCTCACTACTCGCTGTATGTTGCCAGTGTCATGTCCAGGCCTTAACTTTTAGTCGATAACTGATATTTATGAAAAGATTGTACATTTTATTGTGCGTTCCTCTTCTGTGGATGTGGGCACTGTTGTTATTTCTGTCCCGACGCCTCCTAAGAAGATTGCTCTGACTCTGTCCCAAATGATCTGTTAAGATAATTGATATTTCTCTTTTTCTGTTCTGCCTCTTTACCTCTCTTCCCAGGCGGGACGTACCATTCCACTCCAGGGGGGTTTCCGTGTCCGTGTTTTACTGTACAAACGGTTAAGGGCTGATAAAGATTGAGCTACACTCAGAGAATAACAGTTTTCAAAGATGTGTTTTTCTTCCTGACAGGGTAGGGCATAGCCAATGTATATTGTATATTCTGCGAAATGAGTGTATTTTTTACCGTGTACAGACATTGAGAATATTATTAATATTAATGTCTTGCTTAATGTGTCACTGTTTATCTTGACTATCGATTGGCTTTCCGAAGTGTACAGGAAACGTGTGTTTGAGGATTAATCTTTAACGTGTGTCTCTGTACATACTGCTGTATCTGTAGGAACGATCAGCCATTCTGAAAACTGCAGGAGCCTTAAAACACGGCGCTCAGAGAAGACATGGCTAAGGCAATAACCCCACCGCATACGTCAAGGTGACCTTTCCCCCAAGTGTCGGTGGGGTGACCTCCAAACAACTTTCAGCTACAATGCTGCCAGTGGTTGCTTTTTAATAACAGTACGAGTAATAATAATACATTAGTATAGTAGGAGTAATAATCTGCTGGAAGGGCAGTCAGGGGTTAGAGTGGTTATGTATAGGATAAAACAGCCCTCATGCAAACACCCACATGGTAATAATCTAACATAATGCCTTTATATGGATATTAGTGGTCTGTTATTCTGTGGTTTATCTCCTTACTTCTTTAAAGGAGAGAGTCTGTATTTTGGTGATTTTACGCTGCAAAAAAAAAAAAAATCCTGTTTTTAATTCATATCAGTCTTTTTTTATTTTTGCTAAAATATACATAAAAAAGATTAATATACACTAGAGGCAAAATATGTGAGATATTAAAATAATCAATGTTGAAGATTAGTATTATGGCAGTTTTTTTTTTTTGGTCTTAATTTAGATACTTAAAACAAGTGACATAAATCTCCCAATGGGACAAATAAAGTCTTAAAAGAGATAGTTCACCAAAATGTAAAATTCTGTTTTTATTTGCTCATCCTCATGTTGTTCCAAACCATTGGAACCCAACAGGTGTGTGTGTGTGTGTATACAAACACACACACACCTTGATAGACCATTACATTGTAGTATTTATAAATATTTTAAAATAATTTGTATATTTAGTTGTAATTTTAAGCTTTAGTAATTTTACTAAGCTTTTGCCATTTTTATTATTTTTATGTATATACATAGAATTGAAAAAAAAAAAGTAAAACTGAAAAATAAAACTATATATATATATGTATTTATATATATAAAATAGTAAATATATATACACACACACACACACACACACACACACACACACATATATATATATATATATATATATATATATGATATTTTTTTTTTTTTTTTTTTTTTCAGTTTATTTTTGCAATTCTAGTACTTCAGGTTAAAGTTTTTCCTCTAATACTTATATTTTATTTCAGCTTTATTTTAATGAAAACGTTAATAGTTGTATGTTTGAGTTAATGATAATACTGCTCTTTACAAAGTCAGTGAGGTCTAGGTGAGGTGACTTTTATTGTATATTAAAAAACAGTTCTTCGAAATGTCATAATTATGTTTGTAACAAAAGGATGAGTAAATGATTAAAAATGATTTTTCATTTTCAGATGAACTAACCCTTTTACTTTGCACTGAGCTTGTTTTAAGCATGTTTAGATATAATTTGTGGTAAATAAGACAGATAGTCATAAAAGGAGCCAATGTTTGGCTTTACTACCATATAGCACATGCAGGTGTTTGCCTGGCGCGCTCATCCGTTTATGATTAGGGCTGTGTGCCTTCTTTTATTCTACTCTATTGAAGAGATTGTCTCTTGGTTGTTCTCTCTCTGAAAGCCATTCTCTCACCTCCACAACTGACTGACAACACATTTGTGGAGGAGCCTCTGTTGTTGCGTTCTATTTATGTTGCCTTTTGTTTTATGACGTGTTTAAAGACAATCCCAAATTTATATCGTTACCTGAGGCTCCGCGTCCCACTTTCAAGCACAAAATCACCATTTATAAACACAGAGGCCTTTTTCCAGGAAACACTAGAAAGGGTAAAGAACAAAATGTTACATGTGAGCGTTTTTAGTTTTCCCGTCGTTCTGTGTGCTCAAGTTCAGTTCAAACTTGTGCTGGTTGTTTCTAAATAATCAGAAATGGGATTCGTTGCAAAATGACACTCTACAGGGATTATTATAAAGCACATGTTCTTCTGGTCATCTTCCCATGAGTCCTCTCTCCTGTTCTCCAACCGTACCACTGCTCCAAATCAAGGCGACTCTGACTCTTTTACCTTGAAAAGAGAGGTTTGAGTTCCTAAATAAAGTAAATCAGCTCTTTAAAGTGTTCTTGTTTCTGTAGAAAGGTGAAGGATGGAAAATTGTGCCTATTTTGCATTTCTTACCATTTTTGCTGACGTTCCCCTTGTATTTCAAGTCAAGACTGTAATGCATCTTTCCAATTCTGCACTTTTACCCCTCTGAAAGTCATGAACGTGTACGTGTGCGCTTGTATCTCAAAGCTTTGCAATACTAAAGTGTCTCTTATTGATGTAGAAGGTACAGTTGCCTGTTCAAACACGCAGGGTTTTCAACACTATTGTGCTTTGAACTCATATTGCAGCCTGTTTTTAGTTGGAAAGTTTGTAGTTTCTTTTTTTTTTTTCACCTTGAATTAAGATTTTGCAATATTTTATAATCCAAACACTATTGATATTGCTTTACTGTGAATAAGCTATTTTTAGAAACAGTGGAATTTAAGCATGCATATACTCCTGCAATACAAGAAAAACAACTTTTTTCCTTTTTTTTCAGTAGATGTTTTCAATGCTTTTGAGTATTTAACAGCAAAAAAAATAAAAATAAAAAATACAGTATTTATTTTATCTGAATTTATGTACATTTTACCCTGTTGGATACAATTTTGCTGTCATTCTTTTTAAGGAAAACAGGTTTGGGTTTACTTTTGAGCAGATTAAATTGTTTTGCATTCCACATTAAAGGACAGGAAAAATACATCTCTCGTTGCTTTTTTTTCCTCTGAGCATTCTCAACTCCATTGTGGCTGCCGTGGAGGAGCAGATATGAACGCAGCGACCACAGTTCCTTCAGTGCAAAACCACATGACACTTCCACCTGGGAGATGAATCATTTTCCCTTTTCAGAAATCATGTGTGAGGATTAACCACAATCTGATGGGAATTAGTGCGTCTTTGAATATTTAGTCTTCTTTTAGCTAAATGAATAACAGCTAAGGCTTTTAAGACGCTAAACTAATTTCTACATTCACACCCTGATCCTTTTCTTTACTGTCAGCATCCATCTTTTAGACAATGACAAAATATCTCAGATAGAAACGTGTTGCGTTTTTGTTAATCACTTTTTAATTCTATTTTGATAAAAAAAAAAGAACAGATAAAATACTAAGGTATTCTCCTGTCACGGTTAATTCAGTTTCTGAAAGTTAGCAAGCCTGGAATATAATTTGCACAACATAAAATCAGAATTATTATTATTATTATTTTTTTTTTAGATATTTCATAAGCTCTGCTGCCCCCTAGTGCCCACTGTAGGCATTTCATTAAACCCATGTTCTCAGAAACATCCTCTTCAGTTTTCGTGGCAAATGTGAGGCTTAGAGAGGAAGTGCAGTTATGAGAATGTGGCAGCATAGTGCATCTTAACCGGTGCATGCTGTTTCAAAGTTCTTCGGTAATCGAGCACGTTTGGAATTTTCCAAGAAGGACAGCTGTGCGCTCCAAGTCAGACAAACCTACAGTCTTAGCATACCTTGCACGTCAATAGTCTCAAGAGAAGGGTACAATCCACTCGACATTCACTCATCAAAGCTCCAAACCGTCGACCACACATATAAATCTACATTCCGACACATTCCTCGTCTTTCAAAGAACAGGGTACAGTCTCTGTCGTTGCATATGTCTCACGATAGGCAGAATCCATACAGCGCATGCTGTAATGCACCTTGGGAAATGATGGGTTATTCATACATGCATCACGGTGGCTGCTGAGGCACAGTATGAAGCTGAGAGTGTCACGAGTCAAAATTCACCTTTTTGCACCAATCCGGTTTGCTTTTGAACTTGAAGAGAAAAATGAGCGGCTCGAGACTGGCAGTTACATATTTGCATATTCAGAGAGAGAGGCCAGAGAGCGTCTACTGTCTGCTTCAGTGGTTCTAGCGGTTTCTTTTTGGGTATTTCGAAAGGTCTGCAGAGTTCATCTATGAGGTCATAACGTGAGGGAAGGAGAGTATATTGAAAGTGTGCTATACTGCACAGTTATACTTTTTTTTTTTTTTGGTCTCTCTGGAACTTCCTCTTGCAAAAGAGGTGGAGTCTGCATCTCATCTTATTTCCATAGTTACTGATTGTCAATCATCTGCTGAAAGTTGGCAATCAGGCCTTTGAAGTCGATCCGTTTTTCAGGTGTCGCCTCCCAGCATCTCCTCATCAGACAGTACAACTGTCAAAACACGAAAGACTACAATCAGACACAAGCCCTGGAGCGCAGCTCATACCCGCTGTTTAATCATCTAGCCCTGAGCCATCATAAAAGAAATGTGTGATTCTGCAGTTCATAAAGCAGGGAATATCCTACGGCAGGATTTACAACCAAGGCATGGCTACAAGGGGTTTTGTAAAATTGCATAAATCGCAATAAAGCGAAAATATGTATACCATTATTAATTTAACTACGTAAATAAAAATAAAATACAAATATTAATTTAAAGATTGTGTTTTAAAGTAACCAATTTACATTTAAATAAAAAAATTATACTTCACAAAACAGTACACATACTTTATGTAAATAAATGAAATTCAAGAATTACGTTTGCTTAAAGATAAAAGACCTATTACTGTGTATGGCACACTGTCAGTTACCATCCGCAAATGAGAAGTTTGACAGTTTGTACAACAGTCTTGACAGTTAAGAAGTCTGTAAAAAACTGTTGCTCCTTTAGACTTCCGTTGCGTGTGTGGTTAGGGACTAGAATTCCTTAGAATTCTCTATCATTACTTAAGATCTCAGAGGTTTTTTTAATTAAAATATTATTACACCAATATGATCTGTAACATACACTACCGTTCAAAAGTTTGAGGTCAGTAATTATTTATTTTGCTTTGTTTTTGAGATTTGTGCTCACCAATTCTGTAACAATACACCAATTCTGTAACTGTAACACTGTGACACAATACAATTAAAAATACCTTTTTTCTATGTTAACATATTTAAAAATATTATTCCAGTGATTACTAAGTTTAATTTTCAGCAGTCTTAACTCCAGTCTTCAGTGCCACATGATCCTCAGAAATCATTGTAATATGCTCATTTGCTGCTTAAAGGGATACTTCACCCCAAAATTAAAATTTTGTCATTATTCACTTACTCCCATGTCGTTCCAAACCCGTAAAAGCTTCGTTTGTCTTCGGAGCATAATTTAAGATATTTTGGATGAAAACCGGGAGGCTTGTGACTGTCCCATAGACTGCCAAGTAAATAACAGTGTTAAGGTCCATAAAAGGTATGAAAGTCATTGTTAGAATTCTCCATCTGCCATCAGACGTGCAATCTGGGTTATATGAAGAGACGGCAACACTTTTTGTAAGTGAAGAAAACAAAAATAACGACTTTATTCAACAATTCCTTTGTCAACAGTCTCCTCTGTGTCCCTCCATATCACTGTATGCTGTGTATGCACCACAAGGATGCACTGTTTCTATGTGTATTTAGCTTTGATTTGAAAGAAAACAGCGCATCCTTCACTTACAAAAAGTGTTCCCGTTGCTTCATATAACCCAGATTGCACGTCTGATGGCAGATGGAGTATTCTGATGACAATTTTCATACCTTTTATGGACCTTGACACTGTTATTTACTTGGCAGTCTATGGGACAGTCACAGGCCTCCCGGTTTTCATCCAAAATATCTTAAATTGTGTTCTGAAGACGAATTAAGCTTTTACGGGTTTGGAACGACATGGGGGTAAGTGAATAATGAAACTTTTCACTTTGGGGTGGAGTATCCCTTTAAGAAACATTTCTTATTATCAATGTTTAAAACAGTTGTGCAGCTTCATATTTTTGAAGAAACCATAATATATTTTTGGGGGATTTTTTTAATAGAAAGTTAAAAAAGACAGCATTTATTTGAAACAATCTTTTTAAACATTTTAAATGAATTTACTATTACTTTTGATAAATTTGACATATCCTTGCTAAATTTAAAAAAAAAATCTCTCACTGACCTCAAACGGTAAAATAAATACACACCATTTTGTTTTAGTAAAGCTATATATTACCCTGTCTGAGCAGCCGTCTGGTTTTGGAAGTCTCTTTCCCTCCTCCAGGACTTTGACCAATCGTGTAACAGTCATCTGGCCATGTGTTGGACCAATCATCGTAAGGAACACCTGTGGGGTTGGAGAAAAGTGGGGTCACTGGCCTGATTTACAATTAAGCACTGAGGTATTAAACATTCATCCACGTCTCCTCTAGTAAACCACCTCTAATGCTTTCAGTGGGTTGAGGAAGCATTAAACTGTGTGTCTGCAATGTGTACAATGTGAAAATCGGACAAATCCCTCAATAACAACGTTTCCTCCAAAAGCGGCACACAGAAAAAAGTGAGGATTGGTGTGCAGACGTCTACCGCAGCCGTTGGCTAAGACATCTGCCACTGTGGGCACAGACTGGCACCATCTGCCATGTTCTCAGAGACACAGACAGAAGAACCAGACTCATCAGCACCTCCTAAACAAGGGCTTCTCTCAGCCTACAGAAATGAATATGGGCTTCGCAACAAATCTGCATTACCCTCCTGCTGCTTCTAATCAAACACTGAATTAGAAATGCAATCAAAAGTAAAATACTTGCATAAGGAAATATTTACATAACACATTTGCATAAAAATAATTACATAAGTCTGTTCTAAGTTATATTTTGTGGTATTATTTTAATCCTCCTGTGCTGTTTTTCTTCCATATTTCTTTTAATGTGTACCTTATTTTCATTTAAATGTATTTATTATTTCATCCAATTTTTACTACTCTTATTGTATTTTTATTTCTTTTTTAACCATTGCTGTTTTTTTTGTTTTTGTTTGTAGCACTTTGAATTACCACTGTGTGAAATGTGCTAAATAAACTTGCCTTGCCTACTGACAGGAAGCTCCGCTGTTATTATGATAAAACATTTTATTTGATACCAGGGTTACTATAGTTACTAAACTAAAACCATAAAAACATTTTCATTACTTCAAATAAAAATACATTTTAACTGAAATATCTCTGAAAAATATTTTTATTATTTTTCATTTATAACTTGATGAACTTAACTAAATCTAAAATAAAAATTTATAACTTCATAGATACATTTAAAAACAACAAAAACTAATAAAAATGACAAAAACCCACAGCAAAATTTAAAAATCAACCCTGAAGGCAGAAAATATAAAAATACTATAATAGTATATTTCATAATACTATCTCAATGATACTAAAATATCACTGTTTGTTTGATACCTAATCAAGAAAATCAAGATACTACATTGGAATCCCTCTTTAGTTTGTTTCTTAGACTACTGTGCAACTGCTTTTTTGACAAAATGTGATGGCCATCACATAAGGTCCCATTTTTATCATTTCAGGTTTCAAATGGGTGTTCATATGCAAATTACATCACCAAAGTGGGGACTTGGAGCAAGTATGCAATGGCTTAGGGCTTTTGGGACAGGGCTAAAAACATCAGACTGGCCACTTACCGACATAGGGCTGCATGAGATATCACAGTATGTGAGCAGCTCATACATGGTCACTCCAAAAGACCAGACGTCAGACGCCCTGTAGAATTTGCAGTGGATCAGGCACTCTGGGGCATACCTGGGAAAATGAAGAAAAGAATCATTACAAAGTGGATTTCCCAAAGGGAGTTTCAAAATTGCACGCAATAATGGATACATGACATCACCAACACACATGGTTCATATTAGATTTAATGGAGATTTTGGTTAATGTACTCGGTCATTGCAAGGCCTATAATGAGTGATTCTTACCAGAACACTGGACTGTCCAGATCATCTTTCACAGTGTAATAACCCTCATTATCCTTAATGCTTTTAGTCAGGCCGAAGTCTCCGATCTTTACTGTGTTTTCATTCTCCACCAGAACATTACGGGCCGCCAGGTCTCTGTGGATGTAGTTGCGAGAGCCCAGGTAGTCCATGCCCTGGAGTTAAGAGGTCAGAAAATGGCAAGGGTGAGAATAATGTTACAGCGCGGGTGTGTTTTTCAAACAGAACATATGGGCTCAGGAAGCACAAAGGATCTCTGTAAGCAGCTGTTGTTATTGTTGGTCTCTGAGGACAACAAACAAGCAGAGCAAAAATAATCAATGCGGAAAGCAACTGTTGACAAAATGGATACAATATTTATGAACGAATAAATTGCCATATGCATTATGAGATATAATTTTTTTCATGAGAAATTAATACTTTTATTTAGCTAGGACACATTAAAGTTGCTTTGCAATGATTTGTATCGTAAAAAGCGCTATACAAATAAACTTGAATTGAATTGAATTAAATTGATCAAAAAGGACATTAAAGTCTTACATTGTAAAAAAAAAAAATATTGTAAATCTATTTCAAGTAAATGCTTAAAAAAAAAAAAAAAAAAAAATCTATTTCAATAAATATATCAAGGCTTGCATAAAAATATTATGCGACTGTTTTCAACATTAAAAAAATAATGTTTCTTGAGAATAAAACCAGTATATTAAAATGATTTCTGAAGGATCATGTGACACTGCAAACTGCTGAAAATTCAGCTTTGACATCACAGGAATTTATTACATATTAAAATATACTACATTAAAATGTTTTATTTGCTTTAAATTATTTTAAATTGTAATAAGATTTCACAATAATACCTTTTTACTGTAGTTTTGATCACATAAATGCAGCCTAAGAGAATTCTTTAAAAACTCAATAACTCACAATATGATTGCGATTGAAACTGCAGCAAATTACACAATCTACCTCTATTATTTTTAATTATACTACAGTGTATTTCAATATCACACTACCACTTACTATGTCACTGCATTAATGCAAATTAAATGTATTTTATCAAATGGCATGTGTTTTGCATTAAAGTGAATGTTTTACTATCTGACGAGTTTACAGGCTGTTTTACTTTAATATAAGTGCAGTCTTTTTTCATCGGTTGTGCCATTTTCTTGTATTAAAGCACATGAATGAATAGAGCCTTTTTTTCTTTTGCTCTTGTGTGTTTGTTTGTTTTTGTGATTATTTCGGGATAACTACTGCAGCATTATAAACCACATAAACCATTCAAACATGATGTTACCTGGCAGATCTGTACAGCATAGTTGAGCAGGGTTTTAAGGTCTATGTGAGCTTTGTTTCTGGGGAGGTATTCCTTCAGACTGCCTGCCGGCAAAAACTCCATGATGAGCTTAATGGATCTCCCACCTTGAAACAAAAACAAGATTTACTTAACCAACTTGTGCACTTGGCACCAAAAGCCATTACAGTTTTATATTATTTATGATGTTCAGATTTGTGGTTTACCTTCTTCGTGGCAGATGCCCTTATATTTGACAATGTTCTCGTGGTAAAGTTCTCTCAGGATGTGAATCTCACGCCACAGGTTACTGCTCTGCTCTTCTCGGTTCTCCGGCTTTAGAGATTTCACGGCCACCAGCTCTCCGGTCCGATCTCCCCGCGGATCATACCTGCACAACTCCACCTTTCCAAAGTGACCCTGAAAACACAAAGATTACTTCAGTCCAACCAGCAGATGGTCAGCGAAATGATAAGCAGTTTGTCCTTGGTGAGTTTAAAGACACAACACACACACACACACATTGACTCAGACAAACCAACAGATACACACACACACACACACACAGAAAATACCTCTCCAAGATCTCTGATCTTTTTGAGGAACCTCTTCTCAAACACTGTAGGGTCCACCTCTAGCATGGGAACAGGTTGAATGGAAGGATCTGGAGAGAAAATTTTAAAGAGGACATTAAATAGAAAACTACAACAGTACATAGAGATCAGTCAATCCTAACAGAGGTCTTGAACATATGATATCTTAAAGGTACAGTAGCAAAAACTCTAAAGTAAAGTAGAGTAGAAATAGTCATATGAGGCTAACTACAACTTATCTACATTACCATTCAAAGAACTGGGGTCTGTAATGATGTTTATAATACTTTTTAAAAAGAAATCTCTTATGCTCAGCAATGTTGCATTTACTTAATTATAAATAGGGTATAACAATAATATTGTGAAATTTAAAAGAACCGTTTTCTATTTCAACACTGCATATTTTCAAATGTCATTTTTTCCTGTGATGGCAAAGTTGAATTTTCAGCAGCCATTACTCCAGTCTACAATCTTATATTTTTTCAGAACCTCTTTAAAGAATATAAAGTTTTAAGAGAACTTGAAATGTATTTTTTTTTGCAACATTATACAATTTTTTTTAACATTATAATGTCTTTTTGTAACATTATAATCTGTTTGTCTTCACTATCAATTATGATAAGTTTATTGTCTTAACTAAATAAAAGCATTATTTCATATAAAAAAAAAAAAAAAAAAAAAAAAAACATACTGACCCTATTTATTTGAATGATACTGTAGGTGAAAGAAACCTTAACAAATATTGAAAATGGACTTCATGGGTAAAACATGTTTAGTGTTTTAGCAAGATGAATGTAGCACTTGGTACTAACCACAAGAGGTCAGTATGGAGAAGTATGGAGGAAGGACATAAATGTATTATTTCTGTACATTTTTAATAACTAATCTACTGTTTATCTCTGTCATATGTTTAAGACGATTTCTTTTCCTTTTTCTTACTTTGTTTATCATGTATGTGTATGTGTCGATGGCCCTGAAGAAGAGTCTCTGGCGAGGGTCGTAGGTCATACAGTGGGTCATGAGTTTGGCCAGCTCCTCACAGTCAGGTGAGGCCAACTGACACTGCGCCGCGTAAAACCTCTCCTTCTGCTCAGAGAGATGACAAACAATAAAAATGCATCATTTATCAGCACAGAAAAGATCATGCTTACACATACGCGTGTCTAACAGTGTACATGTAATGTATGCTGTTACCTCTGTGAGCTTTTTGTCTTTGAGAGGTATCTCTCCGTTGTAACAGATCTCCCACAGAGTTGTCCCAAAGCCCCACTTATCCGCTGCTATGCTCAGATTAGCCGTGTCTTGTACACACTCAGGAGCAATCCAAGGAATCCTGTCCACACACTCTGTAGACACACACAAAGCATAATGTCATGCAAGAACAACATGCTATTGTTTTTTGTTTTTTTTAAATCAAGTAACTTTAACCTAACACTCATACCACCAAGCTGGATTTTATTTGGTAAATAATCCTCATTTTAGGGGGTTTCCACCACCATTTCCTCATTCAAACGGACACTGTAGTTTCAACAGTCATCTTTGCGGTCATCTTTACAAGCTATTATGTCTTTTAAAAGATCATTTAATCTAACACGTGATTTCTCTGCTCAACTCAATCCCTCTGTGCCCCTTTCATTCCCCTCTCTCGAGCACACACACCACCACCCCAAAAAAAACACACAACCAGTCTTTCCTGTAACAGTCCCTGGACCACAGCAAACAAAGAGCTTTTCTGGTTTCTAAAAGCACTTCAGGGATCTGAGCTGGATCTCACCCAACAAAATTCCTGTCAGTTATCTTTTCCGAGCAGTCCATTTTCACAGTCCAAGAGAGCTCATCTATTAGATACACCACACTGACTCAGATGCATTTATCCTGGATAGACACTCAATAATAGTTGACATTTTACCCATACAAGGCTATGTTCACACTTAAACCCTGTAAACCGTGCTTTAAACCGAGCGCTTTTTAAAATGCTACCGCCGGTGTCTTTTTCTGCAGCTCAGAGCATCTTTTCAAGTTGAAAAAATCGCAACTTTTCTGAAAAAAAAAAAAAAAAAACCAACAGTACGTCAAGCGCCTTTTTGATAGCTGACCAATGACAAGCAAGTGGCGAGTCATTTCCATAACAACAAAAACAATGAGTAAAAAAAAAAAAAAGAGAAGATAGCTGGTAGACAGATCGTACTAGTTTCAGAGCACAAGGAGTTTTATGATATGAGTACAAAACTCTTATATAATTTAAAAAAATATGCTGCAAACCGTGCCTCATCCAACCAGGGCTCCTGGGCTAAATTGTTGAAAGCACCATAGTTTCCTTCCCCGTATAACGTCGCGCTCCCACAAACGTCGTTGTGAACCGACATTACCCTCCCGTTAACTTCAAAAGCCAACGTTAACTTCAAAAGCTGAGATTTCTTCAGCACACAGCGCTAGGCTACCATTGCAGCTATTGTTATAGCAACAAAAGACGCCCTCGGCTGCTATTTGTAACCAAAACGCTGCCAGCTTTTTATTTTACTAAAAAAACGCTCGTCAACTTTTTTTTCAAAAAAAAAAGACACCAAGTGTGAACACGACCTAACTCTTTCCATATACAATATTATTATAAATGCATATATGGTACAAAATCTCTCAACCTCATGTGGGCAGTAATACAAATATTTAAATTATTATCAATTCATACATTTAAAATTATGTATTAAAATTTATGAAATATTGATTTATTGTATGAAACGCTATGTTAAAATAACTAATCTTCAAGATATTACATACAGCATTAATAAGATGAACTTGATGCCTATATGAAGGCTGATAATATGCTAACGAGCTGAAAAGGTGGTCATGGCTATAAGCAGGCTGATTACATATTAATAAGCTAGTCATAATGCTTATATAAAGACAATGGATTAATGTCATAATGCTCTCATATAAGGTGCTATTTAAAGGTTATGAAGGCATTTATCAATTCCTTGATAATGTGTTAACATACTGTTCAGGTAAAAATATAATAATGCCTGTGTGAATGTTTATAGTGTGTTAATAAAGTGGTCATAATGAATCTCTCACCTTCTCTGCTAAGGACAGTAATGGGGATGCCAGGGTCACTCAGCTTGATGAAGGGTCCTCCCTCTCCATCCAGACCATCTCGAGCCACCAGAATGTTCTTACTGCAAACATTTCCATGAACCAGCTTCTTGTCCTCCTACAGGATACACACAGCAGTCACATTCTTCACATTTTACAATAACTTTTATTGATATGTTACACTATGTTGCTTAACAGATCTAATTTGATACATTTACAAGTTCAAACAGATAAATGTGAAACATTATTACAATTTAAAACACTTCTAGTTTTCTATTTTAAACTATTATGTAAATGTAATTTATTCCATTTATGGCAACGCTGAATTTTCAGCAGCAATTACTCCAGTCTTTAATGCTGATTTGGTGCTCGAGAAAACATGATTCGAGAAAATTTCAAAAGAACAGCATTTGTTTAAAATAGAAACATTTTTTGTAAAATGATAATTGTCATTACTATCACATTTGCGCAATTTAGATCAAAAAGTAATTACTTTCAAAAATTGTTTTGACCAGAACCTTTTGAACAGCATTGTATTTTATACTTTTGTGAGTTCACTTGTACCATATAAAACTAATTTAACATGTTTATTAGACAGTTTATCAATAAAAATTAGAAAAGATTTATAATATTAATCATTTATTGGTTTTCAGTCAATATCAGCATATAGGTATAGTTAAGTATTTAAATACGGTGCATTCCCATATAACTGACTTGATTTATTTCTACACTCCAGGTGAATAGGGTAAAATAAAATAAAATAAAATAAAATAATCCAGTTGATTGAATACATTAAGAATAACAAACATTTTGTATTACATGTTTTCTGAAATGTTATGCTTAAATATGCAAATGAGGTGTGATCTGATTAAATATGCACTAATTTGCATAAACACTGGATTAAGCCAGGTTCAGAATTCTTGTTTCATTTTGTTGACATATTAGACTTAAAGGTTTTTACAGAGGGGGTTTTAGATTTATCACTCTATAAATCAGACAATACTGACAACAGCCAGAACAAAATAAATTTTAGCTTTTTTTTTTTTTTTTAATAAAATGTATAAAATCAGGCTAATTGTATATGAAAAACCCCTCTGTAAAAACCTTCAGAATATAGATAGGAATAAAACTAAAATTTGGTGTATCTGAGTGTTACTGAAGTGGAGATTTTTGGCTCAGTTCAGGAGAAAAATCTCATTTTGAGAAAACAGTCTTTGAAGATATTTATTGTAATTGAAATCTACAAACACAAATAGATAAAGTGCTATAATAGAAACCCTTCAAAGTGTATTTTGCATGTTGTCTTTCCACTAGTCTGAAAAATACTTCATGTAAAGCCAAAATTGACAGGTGCATTAAAAGCTTGTGTTTTTGCCTGTAGTGTCTCGCATTAGGATTGATAAGGCAAGGTTTTGTGCATTTGTTTTTGTGTTTGTTTCTTTACCAGATAGCTGAGGGCACCAGCCAACTGTTTGGCAACCTGGAACTTCCAAGCGGTGCTGAGAGGTATGCTCTGTCTGCGCATGAACAGATCCAGAGGACCATACTGAACAAACTCCTCCACCATGATATCTACAGACAGAGAGAGGGAAGAGAGAGGCACATGGTATTTTATGCAAATGAGTACCGTTATCAAATTCTCTTTCTCTCTGACACACAAACATGGTTCCTGTTCGCATATGCAAATTCTTCTTTGCAGACACAGCCATCGCGTGCACATAGGCAGTTATCCTCAGAGTATTTAGGTTTGTTGCTCAGTGGACCAGGAAGTGAGGTTTGCAATTAAACGTTGTTTAACTCAAAAGCGCTGCCATTTCTGTTACATATGTGAAACATCAAAGTGAAAAAAAAAAGTGAAAGTGACGTGACATACAGCCAAGTATGGTGACCCATACTCAGAATCCGTGCTCTGCATTTAACCCATCCAAAGTGCACACACACAGCAGTGAACACACACACACCGTGAACACACACCCGGAGCAGTGGGCAGCCATTTATACTGCAGCACCCGGTGAGCAGTTGGGGGTTTGGTGCCTTGCTCAAGGGCACCTCAGTCGTGGATTTGCCGGCCCGAGACTCAAACCCACAACCTTAGGGTTAGGAGTCAAACTCTCTAACCACTAGGCCATGACTTCCCCACAAACAGCAAATGAAACAACGCATAACGAAACGGCGCTACTCGTTTAAACTGTGCGCTTCGAGCATGAATATTGATTTATTGTCAGTATTGACTATTGAATATTGAGTAATATTGATAAAAAAAATTACGCAAATATTAAGAAAACGATGGATGGTTTTCATACTGAAGTAATATAAAAGAGCGCTTCTTAAACCAAAGTGAACATGTTGGTATTCTTGTGGGGGGGGGGGGGGCATGCTTGCACAGTCACCGACAGCAAGTTTAGTTTTACTTTTCTTTTTGTTTTCATTTGCATTTGCATTATCTTTGCGGTCTACCTCACGATATGCTATGGAGGCTCTCTTTTATTTAGTTTTTCATTTGATTCCTCAGTGTTTGCTAAACATTCTGTAATTTATCCGCATGTGGTGTATGCCATGCCACATCTTATTCATTTGTGTTAATAAACGTTTTGTATGCTTGTTTGTCATTGTAACATACTGTTTTATTGTTGTACTTTTTAATTAAGAATAACAATGAATCCATCTTTTGTTTTAGTCTTAAAAAGAGAAAGGTATAGATGTAAGCAAAACAGACAATTACATTTTCTTGTAAAACGTGACAACAGGATCGCAAATTCAAAAGCGAAAGCATCCGAAGCTCGCGGCTTATAACATAGCAAAAGAGGAACTCCCATTCACAAAATTCAATCACAAATAATACTACTAATGAAAAAGAACAGGTTAAATGTTAACCTCTTTCGTTTCCATATAACTATAAACTATGATAAAGGTAGCAAATATAAAATAGCAAAAAATAAATAAAATAAATAATTGCAACCAAATCATGTGCTCAAATCATGAGCCCTGAGATACCTAACCTGCAGGCTTTACTTAACCTCCGAATGGAGCTTTGTGTTTGTTTGCAGCTTCGTCCTCACAAAAATAGCATTTATGAAACATTTACATGCCACAGAAGCATAAAGCAAATGTATCCAGTTAGACTCAGTTCTATGTTAATATTTTCTCATTTTTCTCATTTAACACTACGTTCCTACCAAGGCAATGATTTAGTTTTTGATTTCTCTGTGATTTTCTAGCAACAAGGAAATGTTTTAATTTAGTTTTCTCTTGGAAATATAACTCTGCCAGTGTGCCAGATCTACACGCTCAGGCGGATAATAACAGTGTCTATGTTCTCATTGTAAATAAATAAATTACTTTCGCACAGTGACTATGATTGCTGGTTACAATTCAATAAGCAGAATAAAAAAAGAATGACCTATTTCTCATACTTGTAATGCAAAACCACAACAGAACAGAATAAAAGAAAACCAGATGTTCTAGCTCTAAGACGTTGTCTGGAAACAGATGTCAATTACTTAAAGCTAGAACACACCAAACATCTTTCAGCCAGATTTACAGTGTGTTCGAAACCATGTGGAAGTCTGGTAGCGATGTCCAGTTTTTTTAACTATTTACACAAGTCGGCAAATGTATGATTCCTCTCACACACACACACTACAACACAACAAACATTCAAATCTGTTCAGATTTTTAAAGTCATGTCATGTATTTTTTAAAAGACATCCATTCACTGTCAGTATCACTAGATGAAGCAATAAATGTGGCAGGTTGAAGGCCAAACTAGCTACACACTAAAGACAAATAAGAGTGAGGTACTTACTCTCCTGATGGCGAACACACACTCCATACAGCAGGGCGATGTGTTTATGAGAGATCTGGCGCATCATGCTAGCTGTCTCAAAGAAAGCCTGAGAGGAGACCGAGAAAGACATACTTTTAACAATTTAAAAAGTAACCATGCTGATTAAACAAAAGCAACTTACAGTCAGGTGACTGTCAGGAGATGGTAACATTACAACAGCTGAAATCAATAATTTTGTTTGCTAAACTTCATTTAGAAATGAGCAAGCCATGTAATTCCACATGTGCATCTTACCAGAGAGATATCTCGATGTCCAGAGCCCAACACTTTCAGGATCACTTTCACCTCCTGTGAGTATCCTCCCATGTCATCATCATCCTCACTCTTCAGCTTTAGAACACCAGAGTAGATGTTGGTCCTCGTGCCCCTACCCAAATGCTCACCCTGAATAAAAAACACAATGTCATGTAAAGATAAGGTTAACACACGAGTAAACAGGTAGTCATTAAACAAACTTTTATTCATAGCATCCAATTTTTTGTCAATTTCAGAGACAAACCCTTCACAGTAACCTATAGTGAAACATCTTACTCATACAGTAGTTTACACAGTAAACTGCATTTTGGATCGTAAGAACCTGATCCTTGCTGATGTAATGATGTGAATGATTCAAATGAAAATGGCGACTACAAAGAAAACATCTGTTACAACATGCACTATTGTTCAAATTGGAAAGATCTCAAAAAATATTTCTGCAGTTTAAAATAACTGTTTTTTAAAATAATAAATTATAAAATGCAATTTATTCCTGTCACAAAAAAGCTGAATTTCCAACAGCCATCCTTCATAATATCCTTCAGAAATTATTGTAATATGCGGATTTGGTGCTCAAGAACCATTTCTTATTATGTTTAAAAGTTGAAACTTAACTTTTCATCAATTTTATTCATTCTTGAGAAAAGTATTAATTTCTTTAAATTTTACAGACCCCGGATTATTATACACTGTAGGGTACAATAACTTGCATGTCACATGTCTATATACTTTAATAAAAGTATAATAAAAAAATATATATAAATAGTTCCATAGCCAGTACATTTTCACTCACCAACTATGCAACACCCTTTTATGAATGTGTACAGTAGATTTTTGAACATTTCTGTATTTAATTTTATTTCTTAAAAGCATGCCATGTAAAAAGTTGACAGTAAGTTTGGTTCAAAATCCATGAAAATATCACCTGTACAATCTCCTCCTTAAGGATGCGGTGGAAACTCAGCTGGCTGACTTGAGGTTGTCTCTGTGAGTCAGGCTCTCTGTCTCTGGTCATCACTAATAGGTTGGAAATTTCTGAAGGAAAGAAGAAAACATTTGTGATTCATGGGATCCACATAAAAAGTTGAGCCTGTTTTGATTGTCCAGGGACATTTATTTTCAATACATCCTAATACACATGTTGATGTGCAGACACGGTATAACAACCTCCACCTAAACAGAGAATGGGGAAGAGGAAGCTGTGTGCAGTGACAGTGCGCAGTTCAACAAAACATCTCACTTGCTACATCAAAACAATGAGCATGTGTGGGTCCATGTGTGCATGTATATTAAATGTAATTTGTGTTAACGTAAATGTGTGTGTGTTGTGATGTTCATTTTGCAGCATCAGCTGGTCTTTTGTCTACTCGCTGACATCATCTGGATACAGGCCTACAGAACTCTGTTTTTATGAGTGCAAGTAAAGAGAACAAGAGATGTGATCAACGGAAACCCACATTTACTACATTTCCTGCCTGTCACTGATGCCTCAGCATGTACTCTTAGAGAAGCAGATGTAAACAAGCCTTGATACAGTCTCTAATGTGCGATAACAGGGCGTTTTTCACAATCAAAACATTCCTGATGCTTGGGTTCACATTAGTATAGAGCTGTTGCACAACTACAAATACTGATGGAGCACTCAAAGGAGGAAATTTAGTATCTCAGGATTCATATGTAACAGTAAACCAATAGATCTCAATAAACTGCAATATTTTCATATATGTTATTTTTCTGAAATTGGAAGAAGTGGCGAAAAGTTACATTTAGACCCTGGTTTCTCTGCATTACACAGACACCTTTGACACTCTCTTAGGAACACTTAACTCGGTCAGGCTGGGGATCCTGGCTTGGTGGGCTGAAATATGAGACCACACAACTATTAGCTGCCAGATGCACAGCTGCCTGAGGTCATATGAGGATACTGACTGCATGCTGATATTTGACTTCTCTAGAGAGCATTGTGACACTGACAAAGCACTACAAAAAAAGATAATTCCTCTTTCAGCTTGAACCACTCAGGGATGTTCATGCTTCTGAGACTTTTGGTTTAAGTGAGATGAAGATGTAAAAAAAAATGCATATTCAAGATGAGAAAGTCATTCCATTAAGTACACAGTTTGGAAAATGTGGCAGTTGGAATTCTTAGTAGTCTGGTTTGCACAATTCAAAATGGCACTCATTCCAAATAGTAAAACTTTTATTGTACTTGAACTAAGGGTGTGCGATAAACAATGTCATCTGGGATAATATCGTAATTGTTGTTTTAACAATGTGCAATTTGACATTATTGAATATATCGCAAAAACCAAACAAAACACACCTACAGAGTGCATGCATACATTACGTGATGAAGGTTAAACTAGTGCGCATTTAGAGTGCATTCTGTCACTGCATGATTCAGTCTGTTAAAATGCATTTAAAATGATTAAAAAATTACAAAAAAGACATCAGGGCAGAAAATGTATACATCTATACCATTTCAGATAGTTTATCAATATCACACGAAGAGTGCCGTTTTTTCTCCAAAATCCAGCATGATTACAAAATGTGATATTGATTTTACACAACAGTTCAGTAAACAAGAAGTTAATATTTAAGGGACTTATGCTTTAGACACCATATTACCTGTTTTTGCTATATTTCGACAACAAAAATAATTCCAAACATAGCCACAACACTGCTTTGCATCTCTGAACAACATGACAGCATTTCTTTCCTGAATGAATCAACCAATTAAATGATTCGGATCAATCACAAAGACTCACTTATCAACAGTGACTTGCTGCCACCTACTGGCAGTTTTATTTTCACAATTAAAAGGATAGTTCACACGTCGGCGCCAATAGCCTTGCGGTTAGTGCACCAACATATACAGCGCAACTGTGCTGACGGCGACCCGGGTTCGAGTCCCGGCTCGTGGTCCTTTGCCGATCCCGCTCCCCTCTCTCTTCACCAAAAAACACTTTCCTGTCTACTCTACACTGTCCTTTCCAATAAAGGCATAAAAAGCCCATAAATAAATCTTTAAAAAAAAAAAAAGGATATTTCACACAAAAATGAAAGTTCTGTAATTAATTACTCGCCCTCATGTCGTTTCAAACCTGTAAGACCTTTGTTCATCTTCAAAACAAAAATTAAGATATTTCTGATGTAATCCGAGAGCTCTCTGGCCCTCCATAGACAGCAAGTGTACTACCAACTAATTTTACGAAGCTACGAGAATACTTTTTGTGTGCAAAGAAAACAAAAATAAAGATTTATTCAACAATAATTTAATATTTTTTATATATTTAATATAGTTTAATAATAATTTATTCAACAAAAACGTTGTTTACGTTCAGGATCAAAGTACGCACATGAGTCGTGATACTCTACAAAATGTCGCCAGGGTAAATACGAAGAATATCAAAAACTTAAGAGTCATTTGTACATGGTAGTCCTTAAGATACCAGTACAATAACTCACTCTCAGCAAAATATTGTCTAGGCTAATTAGAGGCTAGGCTAATCGCAGAAATCATCTTTGATTTTTGAGCTTACAAATACACTCAAAATACAAGCAACACTCACAAACCTACCAATATCTCTGACTTATATCTGAATACATTAAAAACTTATGAGTCATAAAAAATTGTTTATGTTACAGAAATTAACACCTGACTAACCAACTGCCTTTAACTGAAAATTGAGTGTTTACTATTGTCCTTTTGCATTACTGACACACTATTTTCCTATTTGATACTGTAAAGCTGCTTTGACACAATCTGTATTGTTAAAAGTGCTATATAAATGAAGGTTACTTGATTTGACTTGACCTGATATATTTGTGTACTTATTCGTGGAAATGTATGATCATGGGAAATTCAAATTTTGCCCCTACAATGCATTTGCTAAGTTCATCATTACTCACTATCTTAATCCTGTATTTAAGAAAGATAGAAAGGTATCACTTAATAACAATTTTACAAGTTACTTTAATTCATTTCCTATAATATAATGTACCATTCTAGCTATATATGCTAATTAAAACAGATACAATAAAAGATTGTTCAGCCAAAAACAGGAATTCTATTGTCATCTCTCATCACTCATCCTTTTGTCATTTCAGAACTATATTTCTATTTGTGAATCAAGAAAAGAAAAACTCTAAAGAATATTCAAATTACGAAAAGTAAAAGACTGTCAAATCGATAACTTCATTAAGGCGTGTCTTTTCCTGTTACAGCATCATACCAAGTCTTTAAAGCTTATGATAATCTAGTTTACTTAGAGAACTGTCAAAGTTTTTTATTTTTTAATCACACTTTCTAGTCCGTTTGCACTAGCAGCACTTATTTACAGAGATGTATTTTTTATATTTAATTTGCCTAACTTTTTACCTGTATATTTACTGAAAACTCAACTGAACTGTCATGTTGAAAATTAATATGTTAACACAAAATTGTTGTAGGTGGTTTTTCAACAGATGCAAGAGGTATCGATTATTACTGGCAATAAAAGGCTAGTAAATATGTCATCTGCAGATTTCAATAGCGTATTTCACACACCACACCAAAATCCTCACATCCTCATAACTGCTCAACAATTTAACAAATGCCCATCAAGAAAACACTGAGATCCATTCATCGGGCACCAGTTCACATTGAACACTGGAAAATCCTGACAATTCAGCTAGCAGCTTCTAGTAAATTTGGCAAAGCAATGACTTCTGATTTCAGTTTCAGTATAAGACAGGACTATTCACATAGGACAATGTGTTAAGACTGCAATCTATCAATGGCTCCACAGAGAGATTCTAGGGGCTTTTTCGAGTGGAAATACCAGCCTATCCGAATAGGCTGTGCATTAAATTTATTTTAAATCAAATGAAAACATCATTGTATGAGGGGTTTGGGATGGATGGAAGGACTGATAGACAGATCAATGTATGACATATTTGGGATGGATGGTTGGCCAGCTAGATAGACCAATGTAGGAGGTGTTCAATTGAGATGGATGGCCAGACTGAATGGACAGACAGAAAGATGTATGAGATGTTTGATTTGGATGGATGAATAAATGATTGACTGAGATGGAATATATGGATGGATTATCTCCATCTCTCAATGATACTGCATAGGTGGCCCTCTATCACATGACCGATTGAACAGAGTGAGTGCTGGTACCTCTGGGTTGTGGTGGGCAGCAACGACGCAGCTGGAAGCGCAGGTTCTCTGTGCGCAGGTTCTGGCCCTGTAGGTGCTCTAAAAGCTCCTTCAGAGTGGGCCTAAATGTATCTGTCCCATACAGTCTGTAACCTTGCGGACTAGTTTCAATTTGGAAGTTCTTATACTGGGGAACAGGCCTGGATTCACATAGGTCCATCTGAAAGAAGGAGAAGAAATACATGAGAGACAGAAAAAAGGGGAAAAACATGATAAAGCACAAAAGAAAATGTCAAGAGAAATGGTGCATGAGAAGAATAGTGAAGGGAGAGAACAGGATTTGTTAAACAAATGTTGGGTGGCTGTAAACCGATCTGCCTTAAGATAAGGTAAGTTTGCTTTTGGTTGGCAGTGAGATGTTGGGTTTCTGAAGGTGACTTTGTACATAATGCTGATAATATTAAACATACAGAAAACCTTTCATGACACTATGTGTGCATTTATTTCCTTGTTTCTTTGTTAATCCTGCATATGTATTTAACAAACTTATATACTTTCTGTTGATCATTACAGTTCAGCTCAGTCAAATCAACACAATTCTATTTGTACAGCATGCTGAACAAGGGAGTTGTCACGGAAAAGCAATGCAAGGAAACAGTGCATCAGTCTCTGATCCAGCTTGTGTAACAGCCCCAATGTGGTTTGTGGTTCTGCTCCAGCTACTTATACAGTGTAATACAGTTCTCACACTAAATAACTGCCAAGAAAATCAGAAAATGGATGCATTGTCTTGGACTGATCCGGTCCAAAAAATTGTCCTCAAAGCTACAAACACTAAGGGGCCGTTTACACTACAACGTTTTCAGCCAAAAATGGGAAACTTTTAATGCGTTCTGCCTGTTCGTTTACACGACAACTGCGTTTTGGGGACTGAAAACGCATATCTTTGAAAACAGGTTTCGCGTAGCATGTGTTAGGTATGTAGATGCAGTATGTGTCAATTTTAAACGCAGGCGTGAACAAACATACACAACATTGGCAGAGTACATGATACTGTTGTTGCTGCTCAAGAGTTTGCTAACGCTTCTTCAGCAAAGTGTGGATTTACTTCACCAATATTACAACCAACAGCAGAGACTCATCATATACAACATATAATTGTCACTTCCCTACAGGTACTGTTTACTAACAAGTTGACAGCACCAAATACTGACCTGGCATATTACAGCGTTTTTGGCCGTTTTCGTGGATATGTGTAAACATGAATCATTTTGAAAATGTTGCCGTGTATACGTGAATCTTTTTAAAAACGCATGATAAAAACTTTTCAGTTTTTGACTACATTGCTGTCGTGTAAACGTAGCCAAACGCAAGATCCCAATTGCTATTCATGGCTAACTTCTAAAAAAAGCATTTTCACACGCCAAAATTTGGTGTTGCAATATTTGACAGAGAATGAGTGTTATATTTCATATGAACACATTTGTCATGGTTAGGGAGAGTGTACAACAAGAACCAGATCTTCTTGATTTCCTGCAGAGAATACCACAAGAAAATCTGAGCAATTCAAGACTTGTCCTGTCCAAGCAAGACAAACAGGACAAAGGGTTTCAGTTCCCAGATTACTGATTACACAAAAATGTTTATCCCAACTGTACAAATTAAACTAGACTTCTGTGATTGGTGTATGTATGTGTGTGTGTGTGTACCTCAATGCAGACAACAGTCATGATGATGTAGTTATAGTCTGTGCAGCTCCAGCGCAGGACATAGGTTCCTTCTTCATTTCCCTCCTGACGAAGTTTATGAATAGCATACTCTGTGCTGTAGAGAAAACAGACAGTACAAGTCCAAAAATTACTTTCCTGAAAGACAGCTGTTATAATCCAATCTACTACTAAATAACTACAGCATTTAAAGCCAAACATTATTTTACCATGATTATAAGGTGCTTAGACATAACACAAAGTGCTATCGATTTTAATTTCCACCAAATCCAACTCATGAACTTAACTGTTAGTAGTTTATGTTAGACAAGCATCTATATTAACGATTTTCACTAAATAAACCCAACCAAATGCATCTTGACTTCATGACTTCATTGTCGAGCGGTATTACATTTCTTATTGCCACTGAATTCTTCTTGTTTTTGATCCATTATTCATACTTGTGTCATGTCTTTGCTGCTTGATACACAAGCACATTCTTGAAAGTCTAATAGTTGACAAATAGCAATGATACTAAACTGGTAACACTTTACAGAGTCACATTACAATGGTCATAGAAATATGCATGTACTTATATTTAATTACTGTAGTAATTACTGCAGCATTTACACAACAATTCAAAAGTTTGAGTTCAAGATATTTGTGACCCTGGACCACAAAACCTCGCAAGTCTTAAGTGTCAATTTTTTGAAATTGAGATTTATACAACTGAATAAATAAGCTTTCCATTGATGTATGGTTTGTTAGGATAGGACAATATTTGGCCGAGATACAACTTTTTGAAAATCTGGAATCTGAGGGTGCAAAAAAATAAAAATACTGTGAAAATCACCTTTGAAGTTGTCCAAATGAATTCTTAACAATGTATATTACTAATCAAAAATTAAGTTTTGATAAATTTACAGTAGGAAATTTACAAAATATCTTCATGGAACATGATCTGAGTCTCTTCTGCTCACCAAGGGTGAATTTATTTGATCAAAAATAGATTAAAAACAGTGATATTGTGAAATATTATTACAATTTATTTTCCATCCGAATATATGTTAAGATGTATTTTTAATTTAACAGTTGTGTTGCTTAATATTTTGTGAAACCAGTGATACATTTTTAGGACTATTTGCTGAACAGAGAGTTGAAAAGAAGAGCATTTATTGAACTACTTTTCTTTGTGACAATGTAAAAGTCACTACTGCTCAATTTAATGCTCAATTAAAACTATCTGTGTGATCCTTGACTTGGACATCTATAACCAAAGTATGCTAATATGGTCATACCAGATAGGTCCATGACAGCCATTTTCTAAATTCTGGACCACTGATGAGGGTGCGACTTCAGTGCACAGGTAATGATGAGCATCTACAGTCAATCTGAAGTAACCATCAACCAGGGCAGCAAAGGACAAAGCAGCGTCACGATAAAACAGGTCCAACTCCTGTGGAGCAAAGAAGAGGAATACCTTTGTAGGATAAGAACTATAACATACCTGTCACTACAAACTACTTCATCCAATGAAATGTATTATTATACACATGAATTCTTTAGTCATGCCTGTTGATTTATGGATCATATCAGTATGAATCATAACCTTTTTTGAGCAATGGAAGTTTTACACCATATTCTGACCAGGTGCAGAGTTGTCGTCCTAACTTGCCACAATAAATAACATATTTTGCTGATAACTAAACACAGCTATATTGTAAAACCCTGCCTATAATTAAATCTTCTTGGTCCACAAATCAGACTTCAAATTCCACTACATTAAATATCAAATATTCTCTGACTGGTTATGACTGTATCATATTCAGCTTGAACGCTTGTGCTGGAATCAAAATGTTCCTGGTTAGGACACAGTGCAGCAGAAACTGAAATGACAAAATTACCATGGTTTTATTGTCTTGTCTGTAAATTGTGACACAAGACTCCTTAATGACGATGTGGGTGATTTCGTAAAAGTCCGAGAAAATTGTCCATCCGCTGTCTTTCCTTTTGTCATTCTTCTGCTTGTTGTCAGCCTTGTTCTTTTTAGATTTGGTTTTGTCTTTCACTATCAGAAGATTCTATTCAAAAAGCGTAAAAAACCAGAACTTTAACAATCCATAACATAAAATCCAGAATTGCTGATAAATTTGTAATATTTTACAAATCTACAAGCTCTCAAAACCTAAAGCGCTAAACTCACTGGTACAGGCTTTCTCCTCCAGGATATTCCAGTGGTTCCGGACACCTGCACTTCATAGCCCAGTCCGTCATCCCCTAAAGGAAGTGTGTGGGCCGGAAATCCCTCGCTCTCAGCTGATACTTTCAGGCTCTTGGGCTCAATAGTCTCCCGACCCAGGCCCTGGGTCAGTGTTTCAAGAGTGGAGAGATACTTGACCTTCAGGTCATAGAGGGTTATGTTGCTGTCCTGGATGGTCTTGCTATTGAATTCGTTGAGGAAATTTCTGAAAACATTGCTGATGCGTATGCGTGTGAGGAAGTTACGCTGCTTAATGGTCCGGTTCAGACTGTCTGGAATGAATCGCTTGTAGCTACAAAGATAGAGAAGAAGGCTGAATAAATTCACTTGCTTTAAATCAGAAAACCAATATGATGCTTCCTTTTTAGCACTCATTAACACATACAGCAATTCTAGTATTTATTACAGTACACTTCTCTCTGAATCTGATTGGTCAATGACAGCATTAAAATACAAAAATACTTGACCTCAGAATGGTTGGAAGTGGCATTTAAATATTATCAGTGTAGATCATTTTGCAAATATGTTGTATAAAGAAGATTGTATGGGTCACCTTGTCTCAGCTCCAGCTCCTGATGAAGGCAGATTATTGCTCTTGGCATGATGGGTAATGGCCAAAACAGCCATTCCCAAACACTCGTTCTCTATCTCATGATGCTCCATCTCACTCTGGGGAGTGCGCACTGGAGCAAGTCCCCTCAGAAAGTCATATTGGCCCTAAAACATAACAAAAAAAGTTAACATGATCTCTCTCACACACACACACACACACACTATTTTACAATAGTGTTCATAACAGCCCAGTATATTTGAATAAATAGCAGCAAAAAAAGATGTTTAAATACATATCAGACTTAGAAAACAACCAACATAATAACAACAGATACCACACGAGAGAGTATTTGAATAATCATCAAACCACAATGCTCCTGTAGTGAAAAACAGGCAATATTACTTTTGTTTGAAGTTGTCATGGTGACATGAACAACCATGTAAGTGATACCTCAGGTGGTTCCTGTACTCACCTGCGCAAACAGGTAGTCAAGAGATGCAGCATCCAGTAGAGGTGTCCCCTCAGGGCCCTTCTCAGTGACTAAAACCCCTTTCTGCTTGCAAAGTGAATGTCTCCAAACTGGAGATTCTGTCTCACTAGTGCCATGCCAGTTTGTGAAATAAAACCTGTGTAAACAAATCAAATCAGTTGTTAAGGGATTCATGGATGTTTTTTTAAATAAAGCTAAACACATTTGAACTTTTTCTATTTTCACATCTGTCACAACGAACATTTTCAGTAAGCATTTATTTTTGCTACTGTTCAAATGCCTGTTAAGTTTACATTTGAATTTAATTATTTCAATATTTACTGTGTAAAAATGCTACATTCATTTTTAATAAATTTCAACCAAAGTTTTAACAAAAGTTAGTGTACAAATGTACCTAGGAAGCAACAGTGTCATTGAAGATCATACAATATACTAAATGTGTGAAGAAAACCATGATGAATAAAGGTAAATATCAGTGAACAGAATATTTCTGTCAAATTATGCAAAAAAAATTATATATAATAGAGCAATATAGTATTACTGTCGTAGTTTAAGAAATATCCCAGTATGACTGACAAAAGAAAAATTAAGTACAAGTACAAGTAGGCAAATATGCACAAATGTGTGTGTGTGTGTGTGTGTGTGTACACAAATGTGTCATGATCATGAATGTGGTCAGAAAATCATGATGACAGTAGCTGATAGCGTACAAAAACATACAGAACTTTACATAAAGGATCACAACAAAGGCTTACACTATGTAAATATAGTAACATATGGTAAATAAGATGCACAGGCTACATGCACCAAATCATGTGTCAACAATAAACAGAGAAAAGAACAACTACACCATCCCATTGCCACGCGAACGAGAGCTCATTGTAAACAGGAAGCAGCATGAGTGAGAAAAGTGTGCTATATGCCACAGAGGAAGAGAGGGTGTGCAAAGGTTGACCATAAACTGTTTGTGTGCACAACAGGTAAGCTTCACACAGGGAGACAGCGATTCTTTACCCACCACTCATTTTGTATACAGTAATTGACTCTTATCTTAGTTTCACTGGTGAAAAGGGGAAATTGAGGGGATCCTATGTTTTACTTTGCAAGATTTACATTTTATTGAACAATGAAATGTCTTTCAGAATAAGAGCAGCTTGAAACCATGTCAAGGGATTTGTTTCTTTGTTTATTTATGTTTTTATTTTATTATTGTTTTGTTCTAAAAGGGATTGTAACAGATTTGTAACAGGTGTGCAACAGGGCTCTGTACTGTCCATATGTATTTCTAGCATTTCAATTAAACTAAACAATATTGGCTATTATTTAAGGTGCAGTAAGTGATTTTAAGAAACGCTGCTGGAAAGTGGATTTGACCGAGCACCAAAACACAGCAAAGCCAAAGGGGTGTATACACTCATGAATGACTCATCAGGAGAATGACTACAGAAAGTGAGAGATGGTAGAGAATACAAAAGAGAAAAGGGTCAGGGGAATGTAACTTTAAAACGAAAGGTTACGATCAGGCTAGGGAACTGCACAAAAAAAATTAAATTGTCAGAAACTTTCCAGAGCTGGAGAGACTAGGAAGCCAGAAAACAGATAAATGAATGATTGAATGATTGAATGAATGACTGAATGAATGAATGAATGAATGAATGAATGATGCATATATATAGGGCTTTATTGTGTATTGCTGTACACCCAAAGGGCTTTACAATCATGTGGCAGGGGGGGTCTCTCCTCAAACACCACCAGTGTGTAGCATCCACCTGGATGATGCGACGGCAGCCACAGTACAGTACAACAGCACCAGTGCACTCACCACACACCAGCTACAGGTGGAGTGGAGAGAGAGTCATAGAGCCAATCAAGTGGATGGGGATTATTAGGAGGCCATGATTGACAAAGGTCTGTGGCGCCAATTTGCCCAAGACACCCCTACTCTTTACTAGTAGTGCCATGGGATTTTTTAATGACCACAGACAGTCAGGACGTCGGTTTAACGGCTCATCCGAAAGACGGAGAAGGTTGCTTTATTTCTTCTCTATACATAAGTAATGTAGGTTTTGTGATTCACAGTAATAAGATATGATGTCCTTTGCTTGAATATACTTGTGTGTCATCTTTGCTTGTTTGTTTCAGTTGCATTATTATTTTCCTTCATTCAGCTATGATAAAGAGACATTGATTTCCACGCCTTATAAAGTCTGGAACGTCTAAACCTTCTCCACTGTCCGTTTCAAACATCGGCTCCCAAAGGGTGTATGAAAAGTGAGAGAACATTCTCCTAATATAGTGTTTTTTCTTTTGGTTTCCCTTTAAGAATTGTTCCATGTGTTGCATAAAGAGTATGTGAATGTGGGGGCGGAGGCATCAAGATGTGCGATCCTTTTGGTTAGGAACGTGTTTATGTTGGTAATTTCAAATATCAGCAGCTTTTGCCAGAAATCACTTACGGCACCTTTAACAGAACACTGACATCAAACAATAAATTTCACTAAACCAATCAATAAATGTCCAGGTTATTTTTCACTTTAAAAAGACAAAAGAAAACATTTTTTTAAATTGCATTCAATTATATCTTATTATTACTATTATTATTATTATTATTATTATTATTATTATTATTATTATTATTATTATTATTATTATTATTATAAGACATACATATATATATGTATGTATATATATATATATATATATATATATATATATATATATGTATATATATATATATATATATATATATATATATATATATATATATATATATATATATATATATATATATATATATATATATATATATATATATATATATATATATATATATATATATATATATATGTATATATATATATATATATATATATATATATATATATATATATATATATATATATATATTATTATTATTATTATAAGACATACATATATGTATGTGTGTATATATATACTTTTTCTTATTACATTAATGAGAATTTGGTAGTGAAAATGTTCTTAATCGTCATTAAAATAATGTCACACAATGCCAAAAATCTTAATCGTTCAGCTTGTAGACAAAAAACTTGCATGAGAATTAGAATTATATGAGCCATAGGTTCTCCCTGGAATTTCTAATTGGGTTTTTGAACAGCAGTTTTGAATTTTTAATTTAATGTTGGATGTGCTTTAAAAATGTAATGCAATAAAGTTGCTACATAATAACTAAAACTGGTTGCAAATTTTTAACACACCATTAGTTGCAACATTTTTAAAGCATACTATAATTTCAATTCATGTTCCATGTTTTTTGCATGTTAAAAAAAAAAAAGTCTGTTGAAATTTTATCATTTTTTTTATCTGTAAACCCCAAAATCTCACATTTTGGGAGCTTTGGGAGCATCATTCAGTTGTGCCCACTCACCTCATACGGTAATGAAGTTTAATGCTGGTCTCCTCCGTGATCTTGAACACATGATTGGGAGCATACCAAAGATCCTGGCTCTCTTCATACAATGCAAACAAGTTGTGACACAAAGGTGAGATGTCTGGGGAAAAACATATTACAATTAGAGCCTGATTCTAGAACCAGGTTATTTTTATACCTGCCATTCTTACAGTTCTCAGCAGCAAATAACCTCATCAGATGATGCCTAAGAGGAAATACTCATAGCTAATGACGGTTTATGAGAAAAGTTTAAAAAGTATTTGACAAGCTTTTACTGGAACATGAAACAAAAGTGGGTCAAAGGTTTGCACATCTCCTATGCAAAAGGAAAAAGATACGGTACATTTGGTTTTAGTTTGATGACCTGATGTACTAAAGTTACAGATCACAAAGCTTGAGCAATTTCGTTTGAATGAGTTATTTCTATGTTTTCATTTTAATTTCTGTTTAATTTTAGTATGTTTGTTTTACTTTTATTAGCTTTTTATGTCTACAAAGTTTTTTTATATATATATTTTATTTTAGGTATTTAACATAATATACAAAGCAAGGAGTATGAATAAAACAACAACAAAATGAAAATGGAACAAATTAAAGAACAAAAACAGTAAGGCTAACATATAAAGGTTTTCATTTATGTTTATTTCAGTATTAGCTATTAACTTACAGTGAATTCAAGATATACATTTGTTCCCTGGGAGTTGAACCCACAATCTTGGCATGGTTAGTGCATCTTAGAAATATTTTATCAGCTGGACTAGTGAAAAAAAAAAGGAGTACTGAATACATAACCTTTAAAGTAAAACCAGTAGCTAACTACAGAGTGTGAAAAAAAACTGTGTGAAACAAACACCATCGTAGTTCCTCTCCAGCAGCTGCGTTCTTGTCTAATATAAACTTCCCTTTCCTCTCTCACTGTCCAAGCCCGTTTTTGTCCTTGGCTGTAACTTTGAGGAAATTATGGATGTGATACTTAAACCCAGCAGCCATTTTGTGGCTGAATACTGATCAAGAGCCAAATAGACAGATGTAGTGTTCCATTGGGAGATGGAAAGGGGCGGACAGAGCAGTCAGTCACAGTGCTTCTCATGCTAAAGTCAATGTCCTGCCATAATCCACCCATGTCACATGATGATACCAACAGTAAAAACCCTTTTAAGTTCCTCTTTTGTATTCTGTGAAAAGCTGACGGTACAAAAGCCCCATTCCTCAATCGCACAATCAAAATATGAAACCGAATGCATGAAAAAAATGTCCCTTTTTATGCACATATTGATTTTGAGCTGTAAAAACCCTATTTTTTAGTGCAATATTCTTTCTACAGCTCACTTGATGGAAAAAGAACAAAAATAGTACACTGATAAAAGTGCACATGAAATCACAGATGCTCTGTAACTCAACTTTGCTTTGACAACTATTCCCATCCAAATAGTTATGATGAAATGATGCATCACTGCTAAGAAAATATTCCATCATGATTCATGACCCCCCATCTATGTCCTCAGAGATGCATTAGAATACAATACTTTATAGTGCATACTTTAGCACTCTATATAGTGCAATACTTTAGCACTCTAAATAGGTGGCTGTCCAAACACTTACGGCATCTCTTGGCAGCCTCCACGCACAGGTCTTCCGCAGTGTGGCAGTCTTTTAAGTACTCGAGCTGGTGTGTGTCAGGCAGGTAGAAGTGGATTTCCAGTCCTTTCATTACAGTCAGAACGGTCATCTCTGCCTTCCTCTGTTTTTTCATCTTCCCACACAGCTGCCTGCCCAGGTCCATGACTGCTAGTTCTGGCATCCAGACACTGCAGGATAAACAGAGGTAACACAGAGATTTATTGATGAACTGTGGGTCCCTGCTTTGATGAGCAATGGTTTACTGCTTTGGAAATACTGTAACATACCATTTCCAAAAGCTTACATTTATAACATCATAAATGAATGAACCATAAATCACATTTCACATTGATTTTTGAGCAATAAGTTGGTCAATATAGGGTTGTCATAATAGCAATAATTTTAGTGTCAATACCAACAGTACTACAACAAAAACTATTATTCTTACGAACACACTCCTTTATTAAAAAAGAACAATAATAATGTAAATAGGAATAAATTAAAGCAACTTAGAATGATTTTTGTCCAACTTTAAAGCTATTTTACTTAATAGAGACGTATTTTCCAGTATTTTTTAAGCAAAAATAGATTATCTATTTTCAAATAAACAATCAATTACAATACAGGTCAAAAGTTTTGGGTCATTAAGATTTGAAAATGTTTTTGAAAGAAGTCACTTATGTTCACCAAGGCTGCATTTATTTGATCAAATATACAGTAAAACAGTTATATTGAAAAAAAATTAGTACCATTTTAAACTACCTATTTGAATACATTTTAAAATGTCATTTATTTCTGTGATAGCAAAGCTGAATTTTCAGCAGCCATTACTCCAGTCCTCAGTGTCACATGATTCTTAAGGAATCATTCTAAAATGCTGAATTTGTTCTTAACATGTTTGTAATGTTTCTACATGTTAATACTTTTCATTAACAGGATTTCTTCTGTAACCTCGTGTTTTGTAACCTTTTGTGTTTACATTAACAGCTCACTAAGACAAGCATTTTGACCAAGATGTCCATTTTGCCATTCATTCATATGCATGTGTGATCATTTGAAAGCAGCCATCTGTCAGTCAGCCAGTACTCTGTACTACTGATACTTCAGAAAGGCAGCATCATTATAATTGTAAAACTGGACTGGAGGGTGTTGAACTCAAATCTTGGGACTAACAGCTGGCCATGATGATCACAAACACACAGGTAAGTATGATGAAAAAGAGACAAACGTGAAGAGAGAAAACTGCATCTTGCTCTTTTTTTTTCTGTTAAATAAAGTGGCTTTTTTAATCTGATCCCGCAGGGCTAATGAAATCTAGACAACATTTTAATATGCCACAATTTGAATATTCTAATTATAATTTGCAATATATCATGTAATCTGTTGTTATAACATCACAATTTGAATATTCTTTGAATATACTGCCCTGACAGTAGCTGCAGATTCTATTCCAGATTCTATAGAATCAACAGAAGTACAACAAACTTGATGTCCTCTCAATAGGTGCCCTCACAAGTAGCTATTTAATTCAACAGATTCTATTCATGATTCTGTAGAATTGAGGGAAGTGAAAAAATTTTGATACTGCATCGGATGGTTTGGATCAATTTGTGTTTAGATGCCAAGATCCCTGCTGGCATGTGAAAGGACTTTCCTGAGATGAATGAATGCAAAAACAAACTTTGCTGAAAAATAAATCTAATTGGAACCAGTTAATGACCAAATTAGTCGTTAAAGTGGCTTTAGCGAATTCAAGAAGCTGAACAAACTGAGACAATTGGTTTGGTTTTATGAAATATTAGTATAATGAGATCACAAATTCAATCAACATTCATCACATTCACCTCACAGCCTGAGCAGAAAGTACTTTAACTGAAAGGGTAAATTCTGCATGCGATTACTTTGAGCATTATAGGAATAAATCATTATTTTGTGTGTGTGTTATATATAACAACTGAATCCATTTATCACTGTAATAATGTTGGCACAATGGGTTAAATTGATGTTTGCTAAAAAAATCTAACAAATGGACACTTTTCTCAGGATTGTGATGATGCGTTTAATGGTGATCAGCATATATATATATGTGATATGATACAAAGTATAGTGTTATAAATGTACATTGTACATTTAAAAAAAAAAAAATATATATATATATATATATATATAAAGGTTTTTTTTTTATTTAAATATATATATTTTTTTTATGTATGTTTTTTTTTATATCTATTTTTTGTATTACAAAAAAAAAAAGAGTTCACACTAATGTGAGGGTGTTTCTAATGCAGCGTTTATGGTAAATTTGACATTGTTCTGTCTTCTGTCTGATGTTATCAGTCTGAGAAACCCAGAAATGTAAAAAATGTCCATGCTTAACAAAAAAGTTATTGCACCAAAACATTTTAATTTATGAGAAATATCAATGTATCAACCATCATTTAGTCCCAAATCAGTTAGGCCCTAGTATTGAGTGATTTGCAACTGTTTTTTAATACACAAATAAACCATGTCTATCTAATTTTGCTTATTTAATTTTACTACTAATAATTACTTAATAAAACCTCGCACATCAGAGTTATTATGTGACACTGTCACATAAGAGTCACGAAACGTAACGATCAGCCTAACAGTCTGAGTTACAATTATTACATTTAATAAAATTAAATTATTTAAATACTTTCCAAATAAAAATAGCAAAATAAAAAATGCAAACCCTAATTTTAAAAATGAATAGGTAATAAAACAGCTTATATAATTATTTAGTTTTAGTTTCAGCTTATATAAATATTTAGTGAACATTTTAGAAAGGTCAAGTATCTCCTTCAGACCCTTATTTGTCCCCAGGTTTTGCATTTTAATAAGCATCCATCAGTCAGTATCAGTGATTGATGTTCTTCTCTCTGCACTCATGCCTTTAAGCAGAACTTTGTTTTGTTTTGGCTGATATCTTGATTTAAAACAGAACCATTACTGACCCCCTCAACCAGTCTGTATTGTTAAATGGCCAAACTTGGCAAGCTTTCCAGATGTTTGTTACGAGCTTTCCATTTAGTTCCTTTTTTTCTAATGTTTTTACTTGCATTTTATGAGAAGTTCTGCTTTCCAGTTTGCTGTGAATCATGCCAGTTTTAGTTTCTCATTTCTAAGACGCCATCCTAATTCATCTTGGGAACTTGGGAGGAGGGGTAAAGTTTAAATTTGCGATTCTCCTGCAAGCTGTCTCCACCTGCTTCGGTACGAATCACAATGCCATTCTTCTGTTTACATGACAGTGGCCTCACTTCCTGAGGTGTTGACGTGTTGCTCTCTGATAAAGCCATGGTTAACACTGTTCCTCCACTGCTTTAGACCCTGCGCCTGTTCTGCTGGTAGACCGCTTGAGTATATGCGTCAAATGTGTGTAGGTGCGGGAACCTGCTGTAACCGTTTTATCCTGTTTGCAGGCACTTAATACCACAATGAAAACCTTTTTCAAATGAACATAAAACAGAGGTAAGTTTAGTTTTCATGGACAGCTTCCTTCATCATGGAGATCCTTCTTTATCAATAGTTAAAGGTTATCATCATATCTATATCATATAGGTTAATTGTATTCTAGTATTTGATTATGTTATTTTACCTGATCCTGTAATAATCTGCAATGTTTTTCATTTATGCAATCAAATTCACACAGCTTTTGGCTTATTTTTCTGTATAATAACTGCAGAGAAGAAAGATGAGCAAATCATTCCTCTACAAGTTATAAACAGTTTACCTTTTCTTAAATGTTCCCAAATATGTCATCGATTATATAAGGTATGATTTAATGAAACACATCTACGTATATATAAAAATCATTTTCACAACTGTAGACAATCACATTTCTGATATCATTCTTAGAAAGAAATCATTAGCTTCAAACAACAAGAATCTTATTTGACCATTAACTGATGATAAAACATCAAGGCCTATTTGATTTCTCTACAACAGTATTCAGTTTTTCTGTATTTTACTTTCAAATAAAAACATTTCATTCTTCAGCTTGCTATAACAAGAGCTATATATCTTTCTGTTATGTTTTGACACACATGCAGGAATGATGTGACTTGACTGTGTCTCATTCTTTACCGAAAACTGCCTCTGGCAACTTAAATACTTTTTGTGGCATATTTCAAAACATTTAGTAGTTGCTCTTGTCATGAAGGCCTTATTACTCCACAGTAACATGACCCGTTTCAGAACACCATACTGTACAACACGTACTATTCTAAAGGGAAACTCCATTTGCAATGTTCAGCAATGGTTACACAAAGAACACGGTAAGATCTCACCATTTCTCTTTGCCCTCAGTTCAATATGACTAAACCCACTTCACTTCACAATCTGCTTTCACTTTTTTTTTTTTTTTGCCAGTTCCGTACAGACACCAGTCATATCCTAAAGAGGCTCTTGTAAAGACTATTTAACCAACATCAGGATGAGAGCTTCAGAGTGATCAATACTTTACTTAAAATAAATGTCTTTTGACAAAGTTTTATTGATTAATTAATATGAAGCTGACATAGAATCTTAAGGGATGCCATTATGAAATTATAAGTCAGTATAGTGCTGTAATTAAAATGGGCTTCCCTACCAATGCAAGCTCTATGGCAATAAAACGTCTCAATATTGACAATTTTAGCAAATTATCAAAATTGACAAAATCTTTAGATAAGGGGTGGGGAACATAACTTTTTTTCTTTCTTTTTTAAAAAAAAAAAAAAGATTGGTTATTACTGTTATTTAAAAGGGATTCTCCACTAAAACCTCTATAGGAACTGAATATCTCTCACAGAGTCACTTTTGTCCATACTGGATCAGGCTACCAGTATCAAATTGTCCAGATGACGTAATCAAACAGTACTCAACTAAAAGCACTGTATTGTTGTGGTCGCTCTTTTACTTGGGAATGTTTACTTGATGCATTAAAAAATAATAATAATAATAATAATGGGAATTTCACGTCTCTCTTTGAAGAAAAACGTAAAGTCAAGGCAACTACAATTCAATAACTTTGCATTACCCATTGGATTTCCTCTAAAATTGAGATTTTTATGAGTAGCCATCACTCAGTAAGTTCCATGATCATTTTCAACAGTTTAATCAGTTAGAGAGAATGGGATCTGATTGAATTGGTGCTGACACCCATCATTTTACAGTTTAAAAAATTCTCACTTCATTAAACAGCTTTTAATCACCATTTAAGTTATAAAATTTTTCAAAACACTGCCCCCCAAAAAATAAATAAATGAATAAAATACGAAAACAACTTTGCATAAATATAATCTCACTTATATTGTTGTTAATAAAATATATATATATATATGCATTATTTGTTTGTACTTCTAGTATATGGTATGTTTATTTATTGTTGTGAAATTCAGGAATAAGCTTCTGCATAGCAGTTATGGGCATAAAAATAATCAGCATCGGTCGATCTCTGCAAAGCGCATCAAATTTAATGCAACCCCAAACACTTCTGTTCGGCAAATATACAGTTTGTGATAACAGTGTACAAGCGTTCAAATTTCTATCGACAAAACTGCAGCCACAGCAGCAACAAGTTTAACCATTTAACTACTGTACAGTCAGAGAATGACAAAGACATAAAAAATATAATAATGTCAATGTTTAGCGAGTTAGAAACAATAACACACAAAAAACAACGCTAAGTGTTTTTCTTACCACTTTAAATAGCGAAGGTTTAATAGGAGCTAGTGTGCTTTAAAAAAGCAACTTTTCGTTATTTTACAGCCAGCTAGCATCCTCTAAAATATTCATTATAAGTTATTATCAGTCAGACAAAGATTCAAATCAACAGTTTGCAGGTAACGGCATTTACATTTACAATTTAAGTCCAATGATGACTGATTCTGCACTAGTATTGACTCAGATGAGTTACTTCTTTAACACTTTCATCGACATATTAAACTGACAACAAAGCGTCTAACGACTTGATATTTACTAACATCGCACATGATAAGAACAGAAAAGACAGACATAAAACCAGACCCCCAGACATACAGTCAGGATGTAAAGAGTTACGGCCCTCGTCCTTACCTCGCCAGGCAAAGCTACTTCCGTTTAATTTCGATCATTACAGACGTTTCAACACTTCCTCTTGGTATTTTGTTGATGTAAAGCGCTCGTTATTTAACTCCAAAATGCTCTCCGATAATATAAGGTTTATCCCACGAGACTTATTTTCAAAACAAACTTCACTTCACAGTGGTACAAACCGTGGTTAAGTCTTCTTGATCAACTAACCTTTCCTGTCAAGCGTCGACCACATTCCCGAAAATAGGGTAACAACGAGCTTATGTCACATGCCTCCTATTGGCCCATCCGGCTGTCAATCAAATGCGGTACCAATGTCATTAACCCTTAGGCGGAGCGTAAGCGAGTGGATTTTTGTTATGGCGACAGCACAGCATTACCTCTGTATATATAGACTAATTACTATTATGCCTGCCATTAAACTCCAGCTTTGTGTACTGCTGTGATGTGAACCAAAATCCATAAATTGCCCTTCACCAATGATTCAAATGTTTTGAAAATGATTATAAAAATACATCTTTAAGCGCTGACTTTTTCTTTAGGTAAATGTTGCAGTAGCGTTAAAAATATGGATGAAATTATGTCCATTGAACGGTAGCTATGTTAAATATGTTAAATAACCACTTTTAAGGGTTTTTTACAACAACCATTAATAATAGATTATTTTATTAAATAATTACTGCTAACTAACCATTGTTAGGCTATGCATCTCAATCAGAAGACATTGTTATTGCTGTCGTATATTTTATCATATAGCGAAACAGTAAAAAGATGATAACATATCATTACGGTTTTTTTTTTTTTTTTCTGTTGTCCATAAAGTCCTGAACCTAACTTCATGAAGCAGCTGTGTCCGTTTTACAGGTAGCCTACAGTCTCTGTGTTTTAAAAATAGATACCAGCAAAACACAAAGCCCTCTCTGTAAGGTATTTAAGACCAAGAGGTTTAAGCCTGCCATGAGGGAGGGACTTCCCGTCCTCACCATCTGAGCTGGCAGAAACTGTGGGCTGCAGTTTCACAATAAGAGAACTGATAGAATGTGACAGATCAATAAATTCAACAGAGGTTCGGTAGATAGCCAACATGAAACAAAATCAGACTGTGACTAAGAGTAAAATAATAACATTTCCATATGATTTAAGACATGTCATGGTTATGCAACATTAGACATTTATGTCAAATATGCGTTGAAATATGTTGATAATGATACTTAAACATTGTTTTTTTTTTTCTGGGGGGGGGGGGGGGTCCAGTTGGAAACCCCTATCTTTGGATGAGTCATAGGCTATAAATGGTCCGTGATGAGTCTACGTGCAACACTGCCATAAGCAGTCATCTAAAAGATATAATGCGTTTTTCATCTGAAGAAAGACAGAAATTCAGCAGAGGCCGGGAACACACAAATATTTAGATAAGAGGATTTCCCAAATACATGTAAACATAAATTTGAAAACGACGCAGCTCTTGAGATGAGAAAACTTTTTTTTTTTTTTTAACATACAGTTGTATTATTGCATTTTCATGTATCACAACATTACAGAGACTTACTCATCTTGTTGTATGATTCTAAAAATGTTCAGAAGGGGTGACAAGTGACAGAGGATAATGCCTGGGTCTAATTAAACAGCACGGGTAAATTTCTGTTATTATATATAAATAGGAAGACTACACTTATTATATTATACATTTGAAACTTTCATGGTGTGTATCCAAATGATATGAACATAATAAAATGTTTTTAATAACTCTATTATAATTTATACATTATATAAGCTTTGATATATTTTATATATAACAATTTTCAATATTACCTTCTAGAACTGAGTAATTCAATTTCTTCCTCTGCTGAAACAATTTTAAATGATCTTGAGCTTTTCAGAGATTCCAAATGTTTTGGGGTTTGGTCATGAAGTCTTTCTCTTCATGGCTTTTAAATGTATGACGTCACAAATCAGCCCAATTTTATAGACACAGAAAAAGCATGTAATATTTTTTTAAACTTTTATTTTGATTGGTTTTCAAAGTGTTTCATGTAAGTAAACATCTTTTTATTTTTTTTTTGGTTGTACAAGTTGCCCTTAAACAAATGTTAATGTATGTAGAAGGATGGAATTTTTTTATCCCATTTCTACTAATATTTACACAATTTGCATGATAAATAAGGATGTACAACTAATGTTGCAGTAACTTTGTATACATTTTGTAGTCTTCGAAAAACATAGAAACTAAAGTATGTGCAAAGTTTGATTACAAGTGTTTATTTGAAAAGGACATCTCTGTGCCAAAATTCTGAAGAAAAACAAACTTTAAACAGATAATTCCTTAATTAAATTAAACAGATAAATAATCAATATGTATACTATATGCATAAAGTACAAAGCACCTTCATAAACTAAAAAAAAGAAAGAAAACATTTTATTATATCAAATGTTACAAAGAATACATAAAAGAAGAAACTGTAGAAAACATTAGCTGGAATGCAAACTGAAATGTTGTCTTAATTTACTTTATAGTCCTGATGTCTACAGAAAAAACATGAGTGAAATGTAAGTAATATATAATGTAATATATAAATCTATAATGTCAAAATAAATTTCAAAAACTTTTTGTTAGATCCTAGGAGGATAGTTACACTGACTGAACTGAAGACAGGAACCATAATATGCATACTTTGATATATAAAATTAGAAGACACCCAACAGTTTGACACAGTTTAAACAGGATTCAGTAGAGATTTCTCTGCATTTAACTTTATTGTTTTGCTTGTTTTCTCATTTTATTTATTTACCTCTTTTTCACCTGTAAATGGCTAGATGTCAAGATGGCAGCCATCCTTCAGTTATCACAGTACTGTACCTTTAAGATGGACAGCATCAGCACTGTGATAACTGAACCAGGGCAGCCTGTCAAATCAAGCAGAGCCAGGGCAGTAGTTCTTCACACATCTTCTTGTCCATGTTCACTCCTGGATATCAACTTTGACTTTAAATATCAGAGGGTGATGTCTACTGTTTTCAAGATATAACAATCAATATATGATACAGGCAAAATAAACTTGACATTTCCATCTGTGTATATTATAGGAATGAGTAGATGCAAACATTTTATTATTAAACAACTTCTACAAAGTAAAAAAATATAATATCATGATTGGCCTTTATGCCATATTCTCATTGGATACCCTGCATTAGATGTCAACTCCCTATCTGACAGCAAGAGATTGAATACTTTCGTTTGGAGATTTAATTATTTATACCCAGCACCCCGTGACAGACTTGTTATGGTGACTCTGACTCCACCTTCTATACTTTGCTATTGTTTTTGGCAAGCGCTTAGCTCCTCCCACATCATCTTGCAGACCCCGCCCACAACATCCCCGCCCTCCGTGCGAAGCTCTTCTTGTAAACAACTCCATCAGCGCGTCGTGTTTGCCATCTCAGGACAGTGGAAACGCATGCCAAATTATGACAAAACATCTGCCTAACATTCCTTTAGCGGCTGTTTCGGGGAAAAAAGGAAAGAAAATCATTTCAATGGGTTAAAACGGGAATATATGAGCTGTTATAGTGTGTTGCGACTTCTTATAGAAAAATGTTAATGGTTGATAAAAGTGCAATTTTAAATAAAAATATTTATTTTAGGAACATTCGAGCAATATCATTTATACACTAAACTATACATGCATACAAGGCGTGTTTGAGCGTTATTAGAAGCGTTAGAACGTCATGAGGTCAGTATAGTCTACAATCAATTATACATAAGTTATTACACGAAACGGGATTACATGATCATACGTCATATAATATCACAACAACTACTGTAAATATTCTGCGTGTATATCAGTAGTTTGACTTGCTAAGTAGATTGGTTTATTTGTCTTGCTATCTTTGTGCTGATGCGCGCTAACGCCCAACAGCGCGCGCACACACCCCTCTCATGGCAAAAACAAACACCACATACTTCTAACGTGAAACCATTAATATAATAACACCATCACAGTTAGACATTTGTACTGTTCTACCGACTGCAAAAGTACTTACCTGCATTTTCAACGCTGAACTCCCTTGTTTACGTGAATATTTTTAATGACGCAGCAAGCCTTACAGCGAACAACGTGATTGTCGCCATTTTTTGTTGTTATTGAAATCTTCAAGCCATGTGACAATAAAATAACACGCTTCCGGGTCCTGACGCTCAAAGTTCACCACTTTAGTGCAGAAAGACTCCTATTATATGGAAGGTTTAAAAAGTCGACCGATTTTGACATTGCATAGCCGAAGTGAACTGCGTTTAATATGTCTTGTGTTCTGACGCCACCGTAAGGCACCTCGGCAATAAATGTTTGACATGGGGATTATAGCTGACAATATCAGGGGGTTTTAACCTTTTTGTCTCCAAGGCCACCTATGTAAAATATTTCCTGTGGAATTTTGGATGTGACGATGACATAACAGCTTGTTTTTAAACTTTTTGTTGACAGAACAAGTCAAAAGAAAAAAAAATATTATTATTCAATAAAAACAACAGCTGGTCGTTGAAGCGACAAATTAAAATATTATGTCAATTTACATCAAAGTTGTTTAGTATTTAAGAAAAGCTATTATTTTGTTACAGTTTTAGATGATTTTGCAGCCCAATTTTCGCTATGGCTTCAATGCTGTCAGTGGCCCATTTTTGAAAACAATGCATCTGCGACAATATTCATAACATACATCATAGTCAACAAGTGTATGTCCTACATCAAATCAGACAGGGGGCAATATCACACCAGTTTCACCCCTTTAACAGTTTGTCGTGTGTGAAGAGAATAACAATAGCTGTGTTCCAAATGATGCAATGCGCACTATGCGCTGTACTGTACCCTGTAGTGTATGGAATGTCTTTAAGGTTATTTTGTCATATCTGAAATATAAGAGTTTAAACTTTTTCTGTTAAATATATGCATCATTCGGGCATTTGAAATGCGCTTCTTTAAATAAAATGGCACATATTGTGCACAAGTACGCAAACTGGGACGCACTGGTTTTAAAATAATAGTCAAAATAATAGTCATATCTCGGACTTTCCGAATAACCATATTAAGAAACTGAAAGTTGGATATATGTCAGCAAACCTACCATAACAGTAAAGCTGTCATTATGTATCACTTAATTGTAAATGTACATATTGTACATATATTACAAAATATTTTTGCTTGTACTGTTTTAGGATTTTTATGCAGTACGCTGCAGCTAAATACTACAACGACCAGACTCCTATGCGGTAACGTTTCAGCTTGTGCATAATTTTCAGTGCGATGCTGTACCAGAGGCGTTTAAAATAGGGCGTTTATGTTTCTCCTCCATTCATTTGCAGAGAGGAGACGCTCACGTCCACATAAAGAGCGAGCAGTAGGCGGCGCGTCAGCTAAAGGCTGCCCAGTTTTAATGAACATTGACAAGGGGCTCCGCATTCACCGTGAAAATAAGAGTTTAATAGTACAGTATTCTGTTTGGTAGGTAAGTTTGTTTGTTGTTTTTGACCTATAACTTTTAAAGTCGCTTCGGTTTGTATGAATTATTCGATGTTACAGCAGGTCCCCACCCCTCATTCTGCACTGAAGATCTGATTTAACAGAGCTGTAAAATCTGAATTGTAATGCAAACGCGCACTATACTACATTAAGTAAGTGCATGAGTTGCATGATTTCACGTGTAATGCTAAACTCGTTTGTTGTAAACAGGGCAGTTCAGTGAGGAAATGTCCAAGTTATTCCGGGCTGTTATCATGGGTCCACCAGGCTCGGGGAAGGGGACCATATCGGAGAGGATCGCGCACAGTTTCGGCCTTAAACATTTATCCAGTGGAGACTTCGTTCGAGAAAACATCGCTGCGAAAACTGGTGCGTGCTCTTCAAAACCGTGCAAACTTTTAATTTTCCTGGACGCTCGTTAGCTCTGGAAAGCCTGTCGATGCCAACAAATGCTAGATAAGCATCTCGCTAGGTTTTGAGACACGGCCACTGTTAAACAGAAGATCATTTGAAGGGGCGTAACCACTGTTGTGGTTTATATGTTTAGATTAACGGTTTATCGAACATTTGGTCCTCCCTTATTTGGAATATGTGGTTAGTATATCCTCGAGCATCATCATGTGTGAGTTCATGTGAGGTAAATGCCTTAAAAAGTTGCCATGCTGGCAAGATGCTACTTTACATTTCTATTTTATTGCACTGTTGCTATGCCCACCTGTCTTATTAAGACTTCAGCTGGCATTCATACATGTAGGTAAAGACAGAGGAATTTTCATGCTAATCAACATATTGCATACTAATTAACACTTTACTTAGAGTAGACTTTTTTTCATGCTCAATAAAGTTGTCATGGTTGGCAAATCCTTTTAGTATAAAGCCTTAGGTTAAAAAGAATGTAGCTTTTTAAAGAGAAAATTATGATTTAGGTAACTTTTTGCATTAACACACATTTGTCCCATTTATACTTAATTTATTTGTGCATTTGAAAACCAAAGAAATACACTAAAAATCAATAGTTGTAAGGTTGTAATTTGTGTAGTGACATTAGGACCTTTATAATATTTTATTATTTGTATGCTTGTAGATATAATTCTAAATGAAATTATTGGGTGTCAGTGTCTCAAAACTCTCATGTGACTATTCTGATCTATTATATGATTAACACTCTAGTTGCTGGTTAAAACCATATGATTAATAATTGATTTGTCTCAGTCAAAGTTTATGTGTGGAACATAAGTAGAAAACAATATATATTAAAATCTTATTACCTTTCATTCTTGAAGAAACATCATAGAAAGCAGCGTATTAAAGATATGTGTACTGTAAAGCTATAGGTTTGATTATTAGTATGGAAGATATGGGGTCCAACTAATTGTTTTATCTGCAGAGGCTGGTGTTCAAGCTAAGACGTATATAAAAAAAGGATTGCTGGTACCAGACCATGTCATGACACGTCTTCTGCTGCCTAGATTGGAGGAGATGACCAAATACAGCTGGTTGTTGGATGGTATGGTGGTAAATCCCATTTAATACTTGATCTTTTTTTGCTATAATATTTTTTATTTGTTTAAGACTTAGCTAAAGCTAAATCTCTTTAGGGGAACTTTGTTAGGGAACTTTCATTTCTTCATTCAACAGAAACTCAAAACAATCTCTAGTGTTAGGAAGTAAGCTAGGAGTATTGAAAATGTCTTGCCTTTTATTGCCTATTTCCATTTTATCAATAACTGATTACTGATTTGTGAGACCAGAAAGTCAAGATGTAACAGATGCTAGCTTAGAAAGTCCAAGCTCCTAAAATAGAATGATATCAAACATTGACTGAAAAGATGTGCAGTGTGACCTACAGAACATGGAGTAACACTAGTGTTCCTTTACTGCAGGACTGTAAACATTAAAGCTGAAACTGCAAAGGCTAATCCTAAAGCTTAATATTGAAGTAGACTAACAGAAAAGTAACTAAACTCAGTTATAAATAATGAAAGTAGATCTCCCACTGGCAAGTCTATAATGATACAAAACAGTGTAATACCCTGCACAAAATAAGGATGTAGAATTGCAACACTTGACATTTATGCATAGTTGCAAAACTACATATTGCAACTAAAGTGACATTTTAAAATAATATGTATTTATAACCTAAAGCTAATATTGTAAAATGTTATAATCAAATAAGAAAGGGAATGTAATTACTCATGTGAATAATCCATTTTGGCCTGTATCCAAGTATTAGAAGTCATTTTGTGCACTCACTCTCCAGGTTTCCCTCGAACACTAGCTCAGGCTAAAGCCCTGAACAGTGCCTGTGATCTGGATGTAGCCATCAATCTCAACATTCCTTTAGAAACACTGAAGGAACGGCTGCGACATCGATGGATACATCCACCCAGTGGCAGAGTGTACAACATGTGCTTCAATCCTCCCCGCGTCCAGGTGAACATTTTAGTCTTTCAGCTAACTTCGGCAAGGTTCTCCCAAAGTTACAAAACATTTTTTTGATTAATGGTAACAGAATGTCTATTCAAAGTTATCTGGGTTTTAATAATGTTCTCAAAATGCTAGCATAAAAATGTTTTTTTTTTTTTTTTGCTGAAACGTTTTTAGCTGGGGGTCAAGTTTTTTGTTTCAGAATGGACAGAGACCATTCAAAATTTTAACTTTACCATAATGTTGGCAGAATGATAAAATGGACTGTTCCCTTAACATTCATATAACCAAGAAAAAACCTTTTAAAAACATTTTGAAAAATTAAGATGACAGTTAGCAAAACAATCTAAGAACATATTTTTGGTAACTGGGTATGTAGCAACAATAAAATCGCTAGTAGGTTCCCTTATATCATTGTTTCTGCAAAAAAAAAAAAACTAAACAAAACAAAAAACCCTTCATATTATTTAAACTCATAATACTCAGTCCTATTCCTGATTTCTATGCACTTGAAAGATTTGGACAGCAGGGCAGCATCAGAAATACATTGTAAAACCGGGAAGTCGTGGCCTAATGGTTTCAGAGTCGGACACCCAATCGAAGGGTTGTGAGTTCGAGTCTCGGGCCGGCAGGAATTGTGGGTGGGGGAGTGCATGTACAGTTTCTCTCTCCACCTTCAATACCATGACTTAGGTGCCCCTGAGCAAGGCACCGAACCCCCAACTGCTCCCCGGGCGCCGCAGCATAAAATGGCTGCCCACTGCTCCGGGTGTGTGTTCACAGTGTGTGTGTGTTCACTGCTCTGTGTGTGTGCACTTTGGATGGGTTAAATGCAGAGCACGAATTGGGTCACCATACTTGGCTGAATGTCACGTCACTTCACTTCACTTCACTTCACCTAGTAACCTGCAACTGTTACCTTGCCTAACCTGACTCATAAAAATAGTTTTGTTTGTGTAAATCAATGTAAAATGTATTTATGCTGATTTACTGACATTAAATAATGCTTTTAACTGGAATAAAACCCATTAATTTAGATGTTACCATTTTTAGTTACTTTTTTAGGCTGGATTTCTCCCTGGGCAGTGTACTTACCACTGAACTAGGCAGTGGACTGAGACACAAATGTGTCCCAATTTGTGAGTGTGAGTAGTGTGTTCACACCGAGTAACATAGTGAGAATGAAACGTAATTTTCTTCAAATGTAAAACAGTAAATGCTTCTGCATAGCAGAATTTACATTTTACATTTTAAACTACCCTTATAAAACACTTCTACCTTCTCGCATTAGTTCCAGCATTAAAGACCCCTGAACCAGCTAATAAAGGTCTTTGAAATTACTTCAAAAATACAACCAGGTGTTTTGAAGCAGGGTTGGATCTAAACTCTGGCCCTCTAGGAGTACACCCCTGTTGTACAGGATTATTTCAATTTCATTTTAGCTGTGTTACACTGCTAGTGTCTCTTAAAGGAATAGTTGCACTTAAAGTAATAGTTGACCCAAAAATGAAAGTTTGCTCACCCTGAAGTCATCCAAGGTGTTTCTTCACTGGAAAATATTTGAAAAAAATGACACGGCTTGCTCAGCAATGGATCCTCTGCAGTGAATGGGTATTGCAGATAATCCATTGATTAGCAAGTGATGTAATGCTAAACTTCTCCAAATCTGTTCTGATGAAGACATAAACTCATCTACATCTTGGATGGTCTGAGAGTGAGTAAATTTTGAGGAAATTTTCAGTTTTGGGTGAACTATTCCTTTAACTGCACCCTACTGACATTAAAAAATATTGTCCTATGTGTTTACTATTATTATATCCATCTTTCTTGTAGCTTGTACTATACTGGGCAATGTATAAAACTTTATATAGCTAGCATTACGTTATTGCCTCCTTGATGACTGATAAATCACTTGTTGCATTCCTTATTTGTAAAATGCTTTGCATAAAAGAATAAATGTAAACATACACAATCAAACCATAACAGTTTTGCTAATATCTGTTGTGTTTACAGGGGATAGATGACATCACAGGAGACCCATTGATTCAACAGGAGGATGACAGACCAGAAGCCCTGGTGGCCAGACTGAGACACTACAAAGATGTTGCCAAACCTGTCACAGACTTTTATAAGTAAGCTCATAACTCGTAGGAGTCATAACTCTCACCAAGTCTCAACCAGTGTGCTTTTAATGTCCTTCTGTAACTGTGATTCAAAAACCTTGTTTCCCTGTTTACTAAAAAGCATTGTAATTCTGTGTTAAAGGGCTAAAGGCATCCTGTACACATTCTCGGACACAGAGACAGATCGGATCTGGCCGAATATCAGCACACTTCTCAACACAAAGATCCCCACCATCCAATCAGATGCTCGATGTGCTTCAACTCACTGAGGGAATCCTCTGACAGTCTCAAATCAAAGACAACGTCGTGGCCTCATCTCAGAGGAATAACTAATTGACCACATTTGGTTTCCAATTTGGTTTCATTTTTATCGTCGCAATTTGACCATTGGTAGTATAGTAATATTCATTGTGCTAGCTTTGATTATTTCAGTTCCTGAAAAGTTTTTAAACATTTGAAAGACAATTCTGAAATCTGGGAATCAGTCGGGGTAAAATTCAACTTATATCTTACAAGTACAATGGTTCTAAAAGTGTAAATGTTTCCTAGATTTCAACGCACAAATTTTATATAGACGTGATTAAATCACATAATGAAGGGTAGACACATGTGACCTTGTGTAAGTGAATGAGACACAAAACTGGTCAAGCATTCCAGTGAGATTGAATTATTTCTGAAGGGGCTTTACTTTATATCATCTCTGTCTGTGATGTTTGCCTTTCTTATATATTTCATAGTAGTGTTACCATTCTTCTGTATACCATAAAAAAAATTATCATTATTTTTTTGTGTTTTACAAGCTCTTTAATCCAAATATGCCAGAAAAGCCTTGGAGAAATTCCATTTCTTGATCTGCTGAAATCAGCTATTGTGAACACCAGGCCTTTTTCCATGAAATACATTGATAGAATGTTTAACTGTGTTAAAAATCAAACCAATATATGACTGACACTTTTAGCAAATGACAATATGTAAGTATAATGTGATAAAATAATCCTATACAATATCAGATATTCTTTAAACACTGCCTTCTTTCGTAAATTCTGTTAGATATTCTTTTAAGTATGATTTGATAAAATAATCCTATACAATATCAGATATTCTTTTGTTTTTTATCCAGAAGATTAAAACACAGACTTTATCAAAAAACCACAGATTAAATTACAATTAGATTACATTTTTTGTCCCTGAAACAAACTGAAAGAGTGTTAGGCACACACGACTTTATAGTTAGCAGCCTATCTTTATTTCTCTCTGTTTATTTTTCTTTTATTCTTTTTTGCTTCCTGTTCTCTCTCCCATGTTCATGTCAGTCTTACATACCAGACAAAAAATTCAAAATATCTCCACACCTTCGTGTTCTGCAATACCACATACAAGAATTTACATGCTTGAGCTTTCCTTTTTTCCAAAGAAAATAAACTTATTTTCGCATAAATGTTGAATGTAGTCTTTTGGTTTGAATTTCGATCCTTATTATTAATTTTCACAGGAATTTGTCTTAGGACCTCCACGAGTGGTATAATACACATAAAAACTTATTCACAACACATAAAAACAATACACACATAATATAATAACAGTAATAATAATGAATCACTAATGTCAACAATTATTCAGTAAACTAATTGATAATGGAACACACACACATAGGCCCTATAAATACTGTATATGTACAGCCAAAATATTTTTAATGATTATTTATTATTATTATTAGCTTTCTGCAGGTTAAAACGTCTTAGGTGACGTCTGGCCAGCTGTTACAAAGGTTGTCCTCTAGGGGTGGGATGCTCTGGCCGGGGGCTGCTCGTATGTGTGTAATAACGTTTACAAATCCTACAACGCGAAGCATTGCCTCATGAATATTTATAAGGTAAAATAACACACGCTCATAGTTGGTCGTTCCAGGAAGTTTGCCGTGCAACGTCACCATCATCTAATTAATATTCAGGAGCTCAGCCTCAGCCATAGTAGCACATTATTATTATGTCTATGGCACAGACCATCTGTAGTCTGGGCGCGGATCACGGAAGTCCACAATATGACACACAGCTAAAATTATCATCATCCTTCCCATGAAAAAAATAAATAAAATAAAGAGTAAAAATAGTCAAGTCTGACTGCTTAATAGGCTGTTGCTTAAAATAAAACTACATCAAATCAGCGATAAATTTGACTCCAATTCAAAAATCCGTTCCGTGATTTCTTAAATATGAACGATTACGTGCAAATCTGGTACAGTTAAATTAATTACATATTTTTTAAAATAAAAAAAAAATAATAAGTATGTATCAAACTGACGGTCGGCTGTGGATTTGGCTTAAAGGTTTTGATTCGATGGTGCTGAAGCAGCTCTTCATCACTGCTTGAAGAATGTGATGAGCGCTGATTCGAGACGCAGCACGATTCGCTGGACACGCGCCTTCTGACCTTTGACAGCCAGCGAATGACAAATGAAAGGTCAGCGTTTCTGACATCAGCTGGGGGCCATCGGAGAATGAGAGACAGTGCATCGAAAGGTAGGAGGAAACCGCTGTTTTTAAACCGCCGAATGTGTTTATTATTACTAGCTGTAGCCATACAGCACTGATTGAGACATCTTCGATATTACGTAATGAACTGTTATTAATATATAAACCGTCGTGGCTGTTGTGATGTCATAATCGATCCCGAGGTTACATTTTTATCCTTATCTGCCTTGCTAAATAAGTATTACGTTTTATATGGTGCCATAGGTGTTTTGTTTAGATGTAGTCTTCATCATGTCATCATCGTTGCAGCTTTATATCGCGTTTGAGAATTTTTATATGACGATAGGCCTGTTTTAAGAAGCAATAACCTGCTCGAGTCACGACATGCAAAGCAGATCAGCTGATCGGACGCGATTCGAGGCTGATGCACAGGATGGGGTTCAGTAATCATCATCGCTTACTATTATTATTATTCCGATGAACCGAGATTTCGTCAGAAGATGAGACCGTACTGAAAAATCTAGTTTCAAGATGGTAGATGATTTGGGACATGGTAGATAGTTTTTAGCTGGTCTAAGATTGACATATTAGCAGGTGCAAGCCGGTCTTTTAGCTGTTTGACCAGCTACCATCGTCCAAAAAAACTACTTGAGCATCTTTTAAGCTGTTATGATCTTTTATGTGTTATGATTTATGTATTTGTTACTTATGTATGTATGTATGTATTAATTAATCTATTTATTTATTTATTAAAGTATGTATGTAGCTGGCTAGCTAGCATTTCAAAGATGCTAATGATCATCTTAGACCAGATAGAAACCAGCCTAAACACAATTTTCCAGCAGGGTAATAAAAACAAATATATATATATATATATATATATATATATATATATATATATATATATATATATATATATATATATATGAACAAATGTAGATAGATAGATAGATAGATAGATAGATCTCCAATATAAAATTTTATGGAACACATTTTTAAATAATATATAATATAATAGCTAGGTACACTTAGAAACACATTCAGGGCAAATGAGAAAAAAAATCGGATAATTTACCTTATGTTTGCTAGTTTGTTTTATTCCATACAATATTACTGTTAGTCTGATTCACAGATAAGCAATGATTAAATCCGCCCTTCATTCATTCTGGTAGTAAATGGCACAAAATTATATGATCTCATCTGATCCAGCTTCTCTATGTTTAATAGAAAAATAAGTCACAGAATTTTGATCAGTGACAAAGAAGGTGTTATATTGTTTGATTGTTTTTAATGTGTAATCTATAATACGCACAAGGTTTGTTTATGATGGTATAAAGGTTAAGGGAAATCCCTTGCACCATAATGGAGCTGTGCAGAGGGGTGCGCTCTCTGCCTCTGTTGCCATGGACGCAATATCGCATGTCCTCACAGTTTCGGCTTTACATTAGTATGTTTCTCATGACTGATGATGTCACATATTATTCAGCTGAATTCATCCAATGTTTTTTACTATCTGCAAAGATCTATCGATTTAAACTATAAGGGTCTTTTAAACATAATGCTTATTTCCTTCAGTCCAGTTTGCTTTCTATGCAAGTATAAAGTACTAGATCTGCCTCTAGGGTATAGAGTGAGATTTCTTTTTAAAGACGCTTGTAACATTGTAGGTGACACATTATCAGACATTTACAAGTTACAGGCCTTGAAAACGGTCACGAGATGTGTTAAAAAACAACCTTGTGTGAGTGTAAGATTAACTCCGACAAGCCTTTTCTACCAAAGCCCGAAACTGTCGAAATTGCAAGGAAAAGTCAGAAAAAAAATCCAAATTGTGAGATGCAATCTCAGTCTTGGGAAAAAAAATAGACCAATTTTTTTAAACCTTGTGGCAGAAGCAAGCTTTTTATTAATAATAATAATTTTAAAAAAAGCTGTTGAACAAAAAAATAGTTTTACTTGTGTATTGCCTGAGATACAATGATTGCTATTCTGGCTGCTGGTGGGGCTAATTGTGCATATGCTAACCATTTTCTCAGCTGATGATTTTCATTTTATATAGCCTCCTGAAATAACAATATTGACATTCTCTTGACCTTCAAATAGTACAATGGGATTAAAGCAACATGATCATGATTTTATTTTAAGTTTGTATTACAGCTACAAGTGTCCTCCAGCTGACCCCGGGTCACTTTTACTGATTGTTTTACAGTAAAGGTAAACAAATGAATTGGTGTTAATGTTAAGTTGGTTATTAATGGCAGACAGCAACCAGAGCCTTTCTCTTGGTGACACTTCCTACATGCTGTGTTCTCAGTCTCACTCTTCTCAAAGGGTTGCCCGGACATCAGCTCTCTTATGAGAAAACATGTAGCCATAGTAGATGCCAAAACAAGGGGGCTGCATGAAGGGAAGCATCAAGTTGCTCAATTAGAGATAAATCATCCTATCAGAGAGGAAGTCTTGGATTGCCTGACTTCCACTGGCAAAGCAATAAACACTATATCAGGGTTATCCATAGACTATAAAGCCATAAAAGCGTATTTTTGTGCAACTGCTCAGTACAGAAAACAATGCAAAGCCCATGCGAAAACAACCAAATTCATTTAGCACTGCAGTGCACAGATACAGCCAAGACAAATTTATGTTTGAACAGCCATAAAAGTACACTTGGTTTTTCTTTACTGGAGAAAAGGGGTTTTTACCTTTTACATACTAATTATGCATGCCTTTATTATCAAGTCTTACAGCTTTAGTGTTTAGAAATTACTTGTTCTGAAATTTTTATTTGTATGCAAAGCAAAAACAAGCAGATTTGAACAAGAACAAGCTGTTTGCTGAAGCTTTTCAGACAAAACAAAACAAACAAAAAATATATGAAATAAATATACAAGATTCTATCAATAAACCAAAGACAGAATTTTTTATTTTTAATTCATCATTTTCATGACAGTTAAGCACATTTGCTTCCTAAATATTCATTAATGTATCAGAACATTTTAAATTAGTTTTTTGTTTGTGTATTTAATATATATATATAACTTATAGTATATAACTTTTACTGTAATACAATGATTTTTTTTTTTCAAATTAAAATAATGGTAACTGTAAATGTGCTTAATTGTTAAGTAAATAATGTAGCAATGCAAAATAAATTTTTCCTTTTCGTGAAATTATTAACTGTTTGCCTGTGTCATGATGGCCGTCGTAATAACGTTTGTTAATATGATAATTTAGGTAGGTTATAGATTTATTATACATTTGTCTAATTGAAATAATGAGATACAAAGCAGAGGGTGCAGAGTGGGATGTTAACTGGCTGCAGTGATTGGCTGCTGGCTCTGTGTGTGTGCAGCGTAGTAAATGCGGCGCTTGATGACACACCGCCCTCTTCTCTCCTGCAGCTAGCGGCCGTATGTAGCGGGACATTATTCCCTCCCTCCGAGTTGTCCCACAGAACATGTGCATTCCCTCTATAGGCTCTTGAAATCGTCGTTGTCGTACGTCTATGTGATTCCCAATTGTGCTCATGAGCCTGCTAGGTGGCTACAAGAAAAAGAGCAGTTACGATGGCTACGAATCTTTGCAGCTGGTCGATAGCAGCGGAGACTTCTGCACCGGGGGACGAAGCGGCGGCGGTTTGACGGCAGGGACCCTCGGCAGCGTTAAAACAGGCCCCGCGCCGCAGGACGACTACAGCACCATGGACAGCTCAGGTATGAAAACCGTGTCGATCGACCGGATGCCGCTCCTTCGTCTGACACGCATCAAACAAGCTGTTCTGTGTTTGTTTTTAAGGCATGCTGCTTTACCGTAAGAATCCAAGGTGGTGGATTAAATATTAGTTGGCGATATCCGCCGGAAGCATGTCTGTTCGTGTGCTGTGTCATGACAATTGATCAAAGTCACAGAGCTGGCGTATTGGAAGCTCCACTAACTACTTTGATTGTTAGTTGATAGATGAGCTATTGAAATTCAAGTATTGTGAACCAGATATGTGACTCTGGACCACAAAAAAAAAAAAAAAAAAAAAAAAAAAAAAACAGTCATAAGGGACATTTATTTAAAAAAAGGACATTTATACATAATACGAAAGCTGAATAATTAAGCCTCCCATCGATGCATGGTTTGTTAGGATATTAGCAATGCATATTAGATACTAATAAAAAAAAAAAAGTTCTGATATATTTACGATAGGAAATTTACAAAATATCTTCATGGAACAACGTGGTTTTTTTTTGGCATACAAGAAAAATCGATAATTTTGACCCATACAATGTATTGTTGGCTATTGCTACAAATATACCCGATGCTACTTATGACTGGTTTTGTGGTCCAGGGTCACATATGTGTATAAATGATGTATGTTGTTGCCTCATATGTTGATGTGCTATGCAGGACCATAAAGGGATTGCTCAGCATGCTCTGGACGTGCATATAGTTGTGTTTCTTGCAAGTGGTTTATGCAGTAGGATAGCAATGGCTAAAAAAGAGTGTGATGTCTGTATTATATGGGTTGCTGCTGTTTTACTGCAGTGATCTGGAATGAAAGGTGGCCTTCAGGACTGAGACATGAGGAAGAGCTAGTGTCAGGTGTTTTAGTCCCAGGTGATGTCTGCTTCGGTCTGGGGTTTTTGCATGTGTTTGTGAGAAAGAAAACTTAGCCTATATAGACTATACCATAATTGTTTTTGGTAAATTTTACACTATAAAATGAAAGCTGTGTGTACCAGAACATAAAAAAAAAAAAAAAAAAAAAAAAACTATGACGATGCTACAAGCATTACAGGATGGCAGTTTAGTCAGTTTTACAGTTCCTACATAAGTCATTAAATTACATAATTATTAATATTTTTAATCATGAATTAAAATGATTGAATTATGTAATGCTATTTAACTAACCAACACTGTAAAAAGTGAAAACCCGCAATATCTTGAAGAGATATTTCTACTTGATTCAACGCATTAAAAAGTATTGAGTTTTGTTGATATGAATGTACTGTATTAGGTTGATTCAGCGAATTGAATAAAACCAATTCATTTAGATGTTATGATTTTGTATTTGAGCTATTAAAATGCACTGAAATGAACACACTGCGATATTATTTTAAACTTATTTAAACATGATGACTGTAAGTTCATATAACCATGTAATCATAACATACAGATGCTACAAGCCAAACAAATAATGCAAGATAATGATTAAATCATTATAAATGACATCTATGCCTCACAATATAACTGATATCTTGAATGAAGAACACATAACTTTGTAAATTAAATCTAAACAAATGTGATGGTTAGCGCGAAGAAAGCCCCTTTCTTCGCTGTTTATAAGGCGATATACTGTAAAAACCCACAATTGTTACCATAAAGAGGTATTTCTACCTGATATGACCCATACAATAGTTTGATTGGTATTAATTCATGTATTTAGGTTGATTTACCAATATTAAATAATATTTTTGGCTTAAATACAGCCAGTTAATACCATTTTTAGGTTACCATTTTCTCTAGTCTTTCCATTATGAAATCCATTTCAGCAATGTTTCACCATAAAGTATTTTTCAATTTTTTATGTTAATATTTTGCTTCTTCTGTCTTTATTCAAAAAGAGTTCTGAGACAGTGAACTATAACAGTAGGTTTACTTCATGAGGCAGGTCCAGCTTTGTGTTGAGGGATTTGTTGTGACGTGTTGCTTCATTGCAGTGGCCATGTTTTCAGCATGCAGTCTAGTCACAGTGAATTTAGAGTGTGAATCTAATATTTGCTATTTTTAGAGAAAATACTGTGCTTATTCAAACCTCTGTTCATTTAGTTTCATAGTTATTCACTTTGAATTTCATGAGAGAATTTTGAATGTTTTAAATTGCTGCTTGAAAGGACAGTAGCTTTGTTTGAGCCTGTAGGTGATCTATAATTGAAAAGCCAGTCGGGTCTTGTAACAAGACACAGAAACACACAATTTCACACACAAACACACACACACAGGGGGCTGCACATCACAGAGCCTCTCTGTGATTCAATGCTGCTGAATTAAAAGGACAAAAGAAAGGAGGATTGTGATAGCGATAGAGAATAAAAGAGGAAATGTGTTAGGAACCAATTCTTTTATATCACAAATGCACTGATCTGATCTTTTTGCTCGGGACGGCCCACTCTCTCTGACACACACATACAAGCACTCTTGGGCTCTTTGTGTGATTAAATGGATATTGGTAGGAGTTCAGAGATTCTGTGCTCTGTGAGTGGGGCAGCCTTGGACTTTGAAGTCGACTGCACTCCTGCATATTTTCTCACTCAGAATAAAGCTCCTCTGTACCTTCATGGCAAGTCTGACAGGAAGCCCAGACTCTGGCTGGGCCCACTGTTAAAGCAATGCCAGGCCATTCTGTTCTTCTAGATACAACAACAATTTGAAGGCAGAAAAGTGCTGACAAGGTCTCTTTTTTTTTGGAAGTTCATCTCTGTTTACTGGTCAAAAATAGTACAATTTAGTAATACTGGTAAATATTATTACAGCAATTCATAAGTTTCTGTTTGAATAGTTATTACTCCAGTCTTCAGGGTCACATGATCCTAATTTGCTGATTTGGTGATTTTATCTGGTCTTGTCACACCCATAGACTGTATAAAAAACATGGATATAGTGTCCGTGACGTCACCCGTAGATTCCTGAAGAGAGTTTTTGAAGCTCAAAGTGGCCGAAGCGGGACGTCGCCATCTTGGCAGCGCTTCACCGTGCGTCACTCCCGGATAATCGAAAATGGGCAAAGAGGCGGGAGCTGGTTGCTGAAACGGTGGTGACAGCAGCGCCAATCCACATGTCACTCAAGTGGCCACGCCCTTAATTATGCTTAACTTTAAGGCTTAATATAATTTAAATGGATGAGTTATAAAAAATTCACCCCCTCACAGTTGTCATGAAGGGCAAAATTTGCTATATAGACCAAAACCACTTTTTGTACCAGGCTGTAAATACATTTTTTTTCTGCTGTAAAGTTTTTAACATGGGAAGTCTATGGGACTGACTCCCTTTTGGAGCCAGCATCTAGCGGCCAGTCGATGAATTGCAGTTTTAGTCACTTCCTTGTTGGCTTCACGAGAGAGACCGGAAGGTTGCCGCTCGGTCACACCCCAAGACTATTTGTTGTGTTTTCACTCCCCATGTGCTCTGTGACCTAGTTTCTGTCTGTGTCTGATTGTGTAATCATGTTCAGGTGTGTCTCTTCATTTATCATCCCTATATAAGTTGTATTTTGTTTTTTGTTTGTTTTTTATTTTTTAATAATGTTTTGGTGTTTCTTTTGTTTTGTGATGGATTTATATTAATGGATTATTAAAGACAGTTTATTGTTATCTTCTTCACTTACGTGCTTCTCTCCTGCACCACACCGTGACAATAGTTCACATAAATGCTGTTCTTTTTTTATTTTTTTTTATTTTTTATTAATTAAAAAAGAATACTGAAAAAAAGTTTATCACCATTTCCAGAAAAATAGTAAGCACCATTATTTTCATCATTCATAATAAGAAATGTTTCTTGAGCAGCAAATCAGCATATTAGAATGAGATATTACTATTTAATACTAATACCATTTAATACTATTTTAGTAATGCTGTTTTGAGTGTATTACATAATATGTGACCCTGGACCACAAAACCAGTCATAAGGGTCAATTTTTCGAAACTGAGATTTCTACAACATCTGGAAGCTGAATAAATAAGCTTTCCATTGGTGTATTTGTTAGGATAGGACAATTTTTTGGCTGAGATACAACTATTTGAAAATCTGGAATCTGAGGGTGCAAAAAAATCTAAATATTGAGAAAATCACCTTTAAAGTTGTCCAAATGAAGTTCTTAGACAAATTGCTTTGCTTCAGTGTATTTAGAGAATGCTCTTTTCTTTTCTGTCTTTTAAAATACCCCCTTACTATTTTAGTGTGAAAAACTGCTGCAAATGATTCAGTGCAAGAGTAAACTGTTTTAATGACTCAAGCTGAAGCGTGAACAATTTCAGACCTTTTTGTAAAACTGTTTGACCGATTAGATCAAAAGGGTGATTCATACGCAAACCTGCCTAGCTAGTTTATGCTTCTAAAAGCTGATAAAAACACACAACTTCATTGCTAAAATGTTATCTAAGAAAATAATTTTTAGGTTGATATACATTAATCTTCATTGACACATCAGGATTTATCAGTAATATTTAACTGGGGCACAGCAGTATTTCACTGGGGCTCATGCCCCAGTAAAAAAGGTCTAGCAACACCCGTTAGACAATCTGTCACTGGGGGAGAAAACAATATATTTCTGATGTATGAAAAGATTTATATTAAATATTTATTAATTTCAACAATTTTTATTAATTAGTTGAATGAATGACACAGTGGCTCATAAATAGACATTTACTTGTTTCATTCCTAAATAAATAAAGTATGTATGAATGAGTGAGTGGTTTGAATGAATAGCTCATTCATAAAATGTCATTTGTCTCTACACCTACTGTCATAACAGAAAATGAGGGAGTCAAAAAAAAACAAAAAAAAAAAACAGACAAGCTAAGGATGCTAACATTGAAAAGTCAGTTGTTCAACCAAACAAATTTGAGGAAAAAACTGTTGTTTAAACTTTAATAATGATCAATTTTATTAAATGATTATTACCTATTATCATCTGTATGTGATTACCTTTGCCATCATGTTTGTTTATACTGAAATGCAGGACAGGAGAGCAGTAAAGACCAAAAAATTTATTTTTCTTTCTATTTTCTGTTTATCGCTACCGTAGACATCAGTGTTGAGAACCAAACAGCAGCAGCGTAAAGATAGAATTTTCAAAGCACATCAGTGTAATGGTATATGAGTAATGATTTCACCAGTGTAAACATAAACGTCAAAGTGTTAATACACATATCTGAATCATTGTCATGTACTCTAAGATCTCGTTGGTGGTTTGAATTGAGATCACTTTCATTTTATTTGATCAGTGGACTCTTTCCACAGGTTGTATCATTACACCAGTAGGTTACAGTCTTTATGAGTGAGTCATTGAATCATTCGTTCAATTAATTAGTTCAAAATCACTGATTCATTCAATAACAAAGCAAGCGAGTGAGTCGTCTAAGGGTGCTCCGATCAGAATTTTTGGAGTCAATCACTGAGCATTGATCACAGGAAGCATTATCTGCCAATTCTTATACACATGTACTGATCTCTTTGAATCCTTCTTTTAAACATGTAGAATTGTTTATGGTGATACTCCAATTAGGATTTTTATAGACATTCATTCACGGCCTGAATTTCATTTCGAAAATGTGGAAAATTAAGTGACTTATGTGGGGGGTATTATTTTTAATTTGAGCGGTGAAGTGGGGCATTTTTTTGACATTTTTCAAAAATATCTAATTATCTCACCTTAATGTTTGATCATGCAGTTTTGTTTTTGCAATGGGGCAATTGTTACACAATAGCTTACATACAACACAGTCCTGATTTTGTGAACTGTATGTGAGGCGTCCTTAAGCCCAAAGTATACTTCGGCCGTCCACATTCCACGACGGCCTGCGCACTGTCCTAAAACCTAAACCCAAACCCAAAAACCTAATACAATTTTTCAAGATTATTGAAGGAAATAAGCTCTGCGACCAGTAGAAGTTTATAATTCTTTCTTACATATTTTGTTCATCATAATAATCTTTACACATGAACACAACTTTTATGAATTTTGAAGCCTAAATTTTGCCATAAGAAGCTAAACGTAAGCTTCCGACACCTCTTTAAATCTTTATTTAAAACATATTCCCTGAATTTTGCATTAGAATAACTTGCAAGAGTGTGATTATGAACACACGTTTACTACGTTTACATGCAACCAAATAATCTATTAGTAATCAGATTGATGGCTCAGTCAGACTGAAAAGCCTTCATGTAAACACCTTAATCGATCTGATTGAGCTCGAACTGAATTAAATTTCGATTGGATCAGAAGCGTGGTGTATACCTTTTGTTATCTGATCAAGATGACATGTAAACACTTGATTGGATTAAAAACCAAAACGTACTCTCAATCAAACTGGAAAGAAATGGTGTAATGACACATGACAAGTGGAACACGCTGTTGTTCTTGTAGAATTAATTGTCATAAATGTCTATCATGTTATTCTAAAATTCTCCTTTCACTCATCATCTGTGAACTGAAGCAGAACAACATCCCATCAGTCCTCACTTTATACTCTCATCCACAGATGGCTTGATTTGGCCATGGGAATGCTCGTCATCCTATTTCTGGGATTTGGCCTACAGAAATGCGTAATTTCTGCAGTTCTCTTTATGTAGTTGTTGCATAAACCATGAACCCCAGTGAACATTTGACTTCACTGACGCGTGTGTTTAAACTTGTGTATAAAATCTGCAGCTGAGTGGGAGGTGGCTGAGTCAGATTTTTGAATATGGGTGTGGTTTAGTGTGCTAGACTGAGGCACGCTCATAAACATGCCAGGTGCTGCTCAATGTTTCTCCATTTCCTCATGTCTATTTTATTGGCTTTTGCACTTACACACAGCTTCGTACCATCATCTAATGCACATTTGACATCTGTACATCCAGTAGCATTTGTTATTGATTAGCCTAATTAAAGTATGAGGATGCTTTAGTGAAACTTGCATAGTTTAGAAGAGCAGGTTGTGGACAAGGTTTGAGTATATAGTAACTGTATTTACAAGGAAAACTAAACTTTCAGATAAACACAAAAAGCACATGCTTTGACCTTGAGTTTGCTCTGTGATCAGCATCAGACATCTGTGTTAAAAATGATTGATATGCATGTGGCAATATTTAGTCTGCATGCTAGTCATTGTATAAGCATTTGCGCATGTATAATGTGTAGTCTTGACTAGTGGTTAGCTGAGTTCACACATGACCATAATCCATTTCCACAAAAATATTAAAAAGCAACTGTTTTTAACATTGATAATAATAAGAAATGTTTATCGAGCACCAACTCAGTATATTAGAATGATTTCTGAAGGATCATGTGACACTGAAGACCAGAGTAATAGCTGCTGAAAATTCAGCTTTGCCATCACAGGAATTCATTACATTTCAAATTGTATTAAAATAGAAAATGGATATTTAAAAATAATAATGTTTCACAATATTACTATTTTTATTGTATTTTTGATAAAATAAATGCCGACTTGGGGAGGACAAGAGACTACCAACCCCAGACTTTTGTGATATATATTTTAAGAGTTTTGGTTTTTGGATATTCCAGTCTATCACTAGTCATGACGTAAGGTGTGTTTGTGGTGTCCCGTCTGCATGTGTGTTGTAAGATATGAAATTCTGATTATTTGAAGGGGCTCCGTCTTCAGATATGGATGGAAACATTGGAGGGGGACTTCTGGATATGGTTAAAGGAGGTGCTGGAAAGTTCTTCAGCAACATCAAGGACAACCTGAAAGACACCATCAAAGACACTTCTACCAAGGTTATGAACCAAGTGGCCACGTAAGTTCTTATTGTGTATTCATGGTTTTGTGTACATCAAATGTTACACATGGAGCCACATTGCCCTAATGTAGAAAACAGCTTGCTAAACATAGCAAATAATGTAGCTCAAAATAAAAACAACAAAATTCCCCACCATGATAGAAAAACGAATTTGTGTGTTTATTTTGTGCATGTTTGCACTTGTGTTCATGTGTAAGACTTCAGAGAAAACAGAGTCAAGCTTTTTCAATAGAGTTCCTGGTGACCTAGTTTTGTATAACGATTGTTACTATTAATATAACAGGACTCCTCATTGTAATGACTCTTTTTAGGTGTGTGTGTGTGTTAGTATTGAGGATATGGGCAGTCAAACATAAATGGTGTTGGTTTGTTACAACAAGGCATCTGCACTCTCAGGAAAGCAGATACAAAGCTGTCACTGGGTCAGTACCCTAAGATTCAAAAGCTAAAAGGTACATCATTGCACCTTATGTACCCTTAAATGGTATATTAGTACCTTAAAGGTAAATATTAGTACTTTAAAAGTATGTATTAGTAACATTAGTACATTTTAAATGGGTACCCCCCCCCCACCAGTGATAGTTTTGACCGTTTTTTTTTTCTTCTTCTTCTTTTTTCTGAGAGTGAAAATTAGATTTTGATATATTTACGGTAGGAAATTTACAAAATATCTTCATGGAGCATGATCTTTAATTAATATCCTAATGATTTTTGGCATAAAGGAAAAATCAATAATTTTGGCCCATACAATGTTTTTTTTTGGGGGGGGGGGAAGGGGGGATGGGGGGGGGGTATTGCTACAAATATACCCCAGCGACTTATGACTGGTTTTGTGGTCACAAATGTTCTATTAGATAACCAAAAAATCAAATCATAAGAGATTTTTAAAGATATACAAAAGATTACAGAAAAATTACTAGAGAAATGAATAAATTATTTTGAATATTTCTTAATAGATCACCATGTTTGAAGTTAAAAACCACCTGGGGAGTAAAAATGGCAACATCCACTCACACCAAAGTAGTGATAGTGAACTTATTAAAACAAAAAATTGAATTGTGATGTATTGTGATAAAAATTAAATAAATATGATTTGCACTTTTTAAAAAAATTGTAAATTAAAACATGTTTGGGACATACAGCATACAGCATAATAACCCTGCTAAATTAAAGTTTTTTAATTATTTACATGAAGCATGATGAAATTCTCTTTCCAAATCTATGTGCCTTTCTCTTACACACACTAATACACTGGTAATGATTATACAATCTGCTATTTTCCACCACCATGTAAAAGGTGAATGACATCCATACACACAAACAGACCACTACACAAACACACACACACACACACACACACACACACACACACACACACACACACACACACACACACACACACACACACACTGTAAATTAGTAGTGTATTTCTTTCACCTCTTGCACAGAGGCTTAGAATAGCTTGTTTACATATGATCTCATTAGAGCAGATTACACAGGTGATTTGGGTGTTGTGTAATGCTGTCCAGTATGTCTACAATTACTGTTAAACTCATGACTTCTGCCCAAAGACAAAAAAAAAAAAAAAAAATCCTAAAGTTTGGGGGCAGGTTTTGAAAGAAGTATTTTATACTCTCCAAATTTATTTTAATACATTATAAAATGTAATTGTGCTTCTTAACATTTTTGTGGACACCATGATACATTTTTTTTTTTCAGAATTCTTAGATGAGTAGAAAGACCAAAAGAACAGCATTTATTGGAAAATAAATATTTGTAACAATAAATGTCTTTAGTGTCACTTTTGAACAATTTATTGCATCCTTGCTAAATAAAATAATTATCTTTAACTCTGAACTTTTGAATAATAGTTACAGTTGTATAGATATAAGATTAAACTAAACTTTTTAAGTATTATGGGTTGTAACTTTACCATAATGATAAATTAGAGTTTTAAAGGGATACTCCATCCCAAAATGAAAATTTTATCATTAATCACTTACTCCCATGTCATTCCAAACCCATAAAAGCTCTGTTCGTCTTCGGAACACAATTTAAGATATTTTGGATGAAAACCGGGAGGCCTGTGACTGTCCCATAGACTGCCAAGTAAATAACAGTGTCAAGGTCCATAAAAGGTATGAAAGTCGTCGTCAGAATACTCCATCTGCCATCAGACATGCAATTTGGGTTATATGAAGCGATGGGAACACTTTTTGTAAGCAAAGAAAACAAAAATAACGACTGTTTTCAATAATTCCTTTGTTAACAGTCTTCTCTGTGTCTCTCAATATCACCGTATGCCGTGTATGCTCTTCTGTGTCATCCGTGCCACAAGGATGCGCTGTTTTATTTAAAATCATTGTAGCCCTTGACACTGTTATTCATTTGGCAGTCTATGGGACAGTCTCAAGCCTCCAGGTTTTCATCCAAAATATCTTAAATTGTGTTCCGAATACGAACAAAGTTTTATGGGTTTGGAACGACATGGGGGTAAGTGATTAATGACAAAATTTTCATTTTGGGGTGGAGTATCCCTTTAACATTTTTAGCAATATCAAAATAATTGAATGAAACATTACACCTTCAAAATGTATGTGAATATATGTTTGAGTTTATATGTGGTCTTATGTATAATTTAGGTATACAAAAGGAGAGTTGGACATTGCCTACATCACCTCACGTATTATTGGTAAGTAATGAATAATTCTGTGGTAGCGAATGATAGCCATGTTTGTATACCACTGTATTTGCATTTTCTCCATGGTTTTCACAAATGGATGGATTTATATGTATCACATAATGTGTAGACGTGTATACTCATGTACTCTTTCCATTTAAACTGTTGGAAACCGTCAGCCAGTTTGAACTTTTTTAATGTATTTGCTTATTTCTTACCCCTCTCACCCTGTTATTCCAGTTTAAATGCATTTCATTAAAGATTATCAGATGCTAAAATTGTTGTTTGTGTTTCATCTGTTTGTATTGGCCAAACTGGAGCTACTGGAAAGAAGTATTATAACTGTCTCCTAATTGTCCTTTCATTCTGTCAGTGATGTCATATCCTGCTGAGGCGGTGGAGATGGGCTACAGGAACCACACAGAGGATATCCGTTCCTTTCTGGACTCACGGCATGCCGACCATTACACAGTTTTCAACCTGTCACAGAGGAACTATCGGGGGGCCAAGTTCTCCAACAGAGTGAGCGCAAAGACTGAAATTCACTTTACATTTGTTAAATGTCCCATCTGGAAAAAAATGTATTTGCCTTTGTCAGAGAAAGTTTCTCCATAATTGCTTGCTAAACTACAAACAACATTTAGGGCTTTTACCCTAAAAGTGTGTAACTTTTTAATATGCAGAGAGCCTCATCTGCATATAATTTCCATACGCATATTTCCATCTGAAAATATACCACATTTAGCGGTAGAAGAAACCGGGAAAACAGGATACATGTAAATGTTTTTTTGTCCCAATAAAGGAGAGCACAGCAAAAAAAAATGTATAATCATGAGTATCTTTGTCAATGTCCAGGCAAAAAGAATATATCTTTTTCCTCATCCCATTCCATCACAGACTGATTTTATTTGAACAAAAAATATTTTTATTAAAGCTCAGAACATGATTTACAGCAGAATTCCAAGTGGAAGTATAATGGGCCAAGATATATTTGTTGTCATCAAAAACATGCTCCCTCTGTAAAATGTCATGGGAAATGTAAAAAAAGGGGACAAATTTTATAGCTTAAATTGTGATCCATTTTAAATCAGTCATGTAAAATGTTTATACATCAGTTCCCAAACGTCTCATTAAAAAAAAATGGAAGCCGAATGAAAAGTCTGTTTTTCACCCACAGAATTGATGTTATTTTTAAAGTAAATCTTAATAATGGCAACTTTAATAATACAGTATGTTGCTAAGTGATACTTCGTATGGGTTGAAAAGGAACACATTTCTGGCCTTATTGATGGAGCTCTGGTGTACAGAATGGTTTGGGAAACACTGGTGTCATATGGGATACTTGTTCTATGTTGTTAATTTTTTTCCAAATATGATACTAGTGGCTGTGATGACTCCTCTTTCCTTCTTTCATTAAATATTAAATAGTGCTTTTCCCATGTAATTAAATAACTTCCCAGATTAACTGCATGATTCAACTATTTCCAGCAATTTCATGGCTTATTTCCTGCTGTACTTATAAAGGATATAATAATTCATTTTGGGATCCCATGATTATATTCTTATTTCAATGACAAAAGTGGAGAAACATTGATATATTATTTACATTGAAGGTTTGGCTTAAATATAATATATTTAATACATGATGACTTTTGAAGTTTTATTCTTACTCCTTTCATTCTTTATTTCCTATTTCTTGCTCTCAGTGAGAGTAATTCTGTTTCTCATTCGTCTGTAGGTTTCTGAATGCAATTGGCCTTCCAAACAGGCCCCAAGTCTTCACAACCTATTTGCTGTGTGTAAGAATATGTACAACTGGCTCAAGCAAAACCCCAAGAATGTGTGTGTGATCACCTGTTCGGTAAGAAGATCTCTTGATGTTCGTGTCTGTTCTTTGTTGTGGTTACTCAGCATTAAACAAACAGGACTGTAAAACCAGATTCATTGTCTACATTTGAGTCAGGAGTTGAGAACCCCTGATATAATTTAGTAAGTCTGTGTCCGAACACTTGTTTGCTCTTTCAGGATGGCAGAGCTTTTTCAGGCGTGCTGGTCTGTGCCATGTTCTGTTTCTGCCACCTTTTCGCCAACCCAGTGCCAGCCATGCAGCTTCTCAGCGCCAAGAGGCCTGGATCTGGCCTGTGGCCCTCCCATAGGAGGTACAACCAATCAGATCGCAGTTCTGAAAAGTCCAGCTTTGATTAAAAACTACTGAATGGTATAAATACTCAATAATAATAGTACAGTAAATTATGAACTAATAAAACTGCTCACTTTGTGCAAGTTTGGCATAGAGTAGCTTTGTCTTTGAAATGTCCATTCTCAGTTGTAAACAGAAGGAATGAAACGTTATTCATTGAAACGTCCCACACAAGGAATTTTTCCCTTTTGGAGCAAAACCACTGACAATCTTGTTTATGTGTGTTTATTTATTTAGGTACATAGGTTATGTGTGCAGTTTAGTCTCAGAGAAGCCAACCATACCACACTCCAAACCACTCGTCATTAAATCCGTCACTATGAGTCCTGTTCCTTGCTTCAACAAACAGCGCAGTGGCTGTCGGCCCTTTTGTGACGTACTTATTGGCGAGACCAAGATATTTTCTACAGCTCAGGAGTACGAGAAAATGAGGTAAGCATGTATATATACAGACACTCTACTAATGGTTCATTTAAATCATATTATCTGAAATTATATGTAATGAAAGGTCATATAGTATCCTTTCAAATATGGCTTTTTGTCAGTTTTCACAAACTTGTTCATTTCAGAAGTGGTTTGGAAAAAGAAACACGGTTTAGCAAAATTCAGAATTTCTTAATTCAGAAACACAGCAATGAGTGTGAATTTAAACCGAATTGGCCGTACCTCACTAGAAGTTGAAATGGAGTGAAATTGGTTGAATTACTAAAATGACAGAATTCACTAAACTGAAATCCCAAGATATTCAACAGAGTCACACAACAAAACATAGCAAAACAAACTAAACATAATTACATTAAATCAGCTTTCCATTTTCATGTCATCTGGATCCAATTAAAAAAAGTGTCCTTCCACCATATGGCCTATAAAATGAAAGTTAATTTAATAAATATAAGGTATTTCAAAGATTAATTATTAATGTCATCTAATGTTTCTTGAAAAACCCCATATGTTGCTTGTATGATCAATGCATTTATGAATAATTCATACTGAAAAATTAAATGTATTATTAAAAAATACACTAACACTAATAATACACATATTATACTACCATGAAAATGTTTCATTATGTTATAAGACATTTCTGAATTGCCTACAAGATATATTATGTAGCACTTAAAAAGATAATGCTTTTTGTGTAATGGTGAAGTATATCTTCATGTTTGTTGCTCTCAGGGAACACAGGGTTCAAGAGGGCAAAGTGGTGTTTCCTGTGAGTGTGAGTGCCCAAGGAGACGTGGTGATTTCAGTCTATCACATGCGTTCCCATGCACTGCAGGCCAAGGTATGAGACTAATGATTACATGTTACCCCTTTTTAATTTAAATCTGTAGCAGAGAAGAAAACTGTAGAGGAGTCAGAACTTGTAGGCTTTTTATTCTTGATAGTTGTTGGTGACTAAAAAATGATGTTATGTTTGCAGGTAACAAACACCCAGATATTCCAGATTCAATTCCATACTGGTTTCATCGCCCCTGGCACCACAGTCTTAAAGTTTGTGAAGTAAGTGTTTCTTTTCATTTCTTTTGTAATCATCACATTGTAATCTGAAGCAGTTAACTTAGCTTTCAAATTGATGCCATGTCCTGTTCCACAAAAAAAAAAAAAAAAGAATTATGGACATGTTATTGAATTATTTACAGATCTAGACTGAAGTCGGTGTTTGTGTGTGTTTGTCCAGGACAGAGCTGGATGCCTGTGATTCTCCAGAGAAATACCCACAGCTGTTTCATGTGCTGTTAGACATTGAGGTTGAAAGTACGGAGAAACAGAAAGATCTCACGCCGCCGTGGGAGCAGTTCCCCACCAAAGACCTGAGCCCCAACGTGCTTTTCTCTTGTCATCAGGAATACCAGGATGCACTTGCTATTGCAGGTAATCCTTTATATTACTATGCTGTATAATGCTATACAACACAAAAAAGCCAAACATATGGTTTTGGTTCTTTCTTTAAAAAAAAAAAACCTTTAATGAAAAACAGGTTTAATGAAAAAACCTGTAATGCCTGATAAAGCAGTGTTTGTGAGCAGTGCTGCTTTGTGTACACCGTCACCGGGGAAACCGCTATTTTACCGCTCCAAAAGCGGCACCTATTGACAAAGAATGAATTTGCATTTACATTCAGACCAATGCGAAAAGACCAATAAGTGGGCGGCAATATGCTAATGTTTCATGTTGACGTCAACATGAAACAGCTTGGGATTCGTTTTAAAAACGTCTCGTTTCAATGATTCAGAGTCGACTCTTTTTTTTTTTTTAGAGACAATAACTTTATACACAGTGCACTTTCAGATTTAAAACTTTGCAGGATGTTTTCATTCACTTTTCATTCAGCTGTTACACACTGCATGAACAGTAATTTTCAAAAATCCATAATGGGGCACTTAAAAAAACTAAATTGGTAGAGGGTGACAAAATGGCCTTGCAGAGTTTAGTATTAAAGGGGTCCTATTATGCTCTTTTACAAAGTCTTGATTTTGTTTTGGGGGTGCCAAGTGTCCTAGAACAGGCTCTCATACTAGGTTGTTCGAAAAACACATAATTTTTAAACATCTCTCTCCCCAGTCTGGCATGAACTGCTCGAATAGTTTCTGTATTAAATGAAGGCCTGGTGGTGGGTGCCTGGTCGGGAAATGTCATGCCCATTAACATAGCCGCCTGTGAGCTTCAGTGTAAATATTGCGTCAAAATCAAATCAATTTGAGTGCGATTTAAACCCGGATGATTGTAACCACTCTAAGTTTGTCTGCCTTGGGAAAGCTAGCATGTCTCCGACATAGTGATAACACTCGCTGCTTTCTTTAGTGCACCTCAACCAGGTGTCGTCCCATTCATCGGTATTTGTGATATCACAAATCCCAGAAAATATGTGTTGTAGTCCAAAGGAGTCATTCGTTGTAGTTTTTAAAAAGTGATTTCTGTTAAATAAAATATCTCCTTTTAAAGTGGCCTTTGAGTTTTGTAACTTAGGACCACTTTAAGAGCTCAGTGAACCTTTAAACAAGTCAACTCATCAGTCACTCTCTGGTATTCTGTTAAGTGTTTGTGCCCCATTAAACTAAACACCATCTGTTTAATGTACTTTATTCTCTGCTGAAAAGATGAAATGGAGGGCTTGGACTTGGAAGGTAAGATGTAGTGTAGGAGGCTTGTGAGAGTCAACAGAAAATAGTTGATTAACAGATTTGTAGTTGACTTTAGACAATTATTTGATGAGTAGTTAAAAACTAGATTTTAGCGAGAAGGGATTTGGGAGGTACAGTTTTATGTTTCCCTCTTAGAGCTGTTGATTGGCTTCAGAAACGTGGAAAATAGCACACAAACCGTATGGACTAATTTGATGTTCTTCTTTATATCTAACCATTTCCCCGGTCTGTCCCTTAGATCCTGCCCAGGGACATGGGAGTTGCGGAGGCAGAGTGGGCCCAAATGAGGAGAGCGAACCATCAGATGATGAAATGCTCTCCCTTTCTAGTCAGCAGAGCAACACGAGCAATGAGAAATCAAAAGCAGCTAAGAAACCAGACCCCCAGCCTGCAGCGGCCCCTCCTTCTGCAGCTGAGGAAGTAGATCTGCTGGGTCTGGATGGTGATGCTGCTACGCTTCCTCCATCCTCGCCACAACCTCCGACCACAGACCTGCTGGGGGACCTGTTTGGAGCTCCTCCCACACCACAGCCGGCCAGTGGCCCCGCCTCTGCTCAGTCCACCCCGCGGAGATCCGCAGCCTCCTCCTCACCCTGTCCATCACCTCGATCTGGAGACAGTAAATATATTTTATGTTTTTTTTTTAAACAAAGACAGACAGTTGAAGTGATTTAGCCCGAGATGTTTGTCAGGAGTCAGTGAAGTGAAGCATCTTGGTATAGTGAGCAATTTGAATGAGTGAATTATTCATATGAATGGGATGAGTGTCTAATTTACTGAAGTTTTTTTTTTTTTTAACTACTGTATCGTGGTATATCTTTTATAAAAAAAGCTGTTACAGCAATATAATAAAAACTAGTGCTGTCAAACGATTAATCGCGATTAATCGCATCCAAAATAAAAGTTTTTGTTTACATAGTATATGTGTGTATACTGTGTATATTTATTATTTATTATTAAACAAAAACTTATTTTGGATGCGATTAATCGTTTGACAGCACTAATAAAAACATTCAAATTCAACTAAAAGTTACATTATTATTATGATACTTTATTCATATTATTATTTTACCACACACATTAACATTTGTTTACTAGTATTTAATATTATTATGTTGTTATTGATATTAATAAATGACAATTAATTAATCATAAGCAGTTTTTCCATCAATTATATTTACACTGCCATTCACAAGTTTGGATTCAGTACAATTTGTTTAGAGAAATTTAAGAAAAAGTTTCAATTTAATGTTAGTAATGTTAGTAAAGTAATATCATGAAAAATATATTTAAAAAAAATGCTGAACATCAAAGAGTGCATTAGAAGACTTAAGACTTGAATAATGGCTGCTGAAAAATTCAGCTTTGCACAGAACCTGCACAGAAAAAAAAAAAACATTTTGAAATAAATGAAAACAGAAAACAGTTGTTTTAAATTGTATTAATATTTCACAGTATTAGTTTTTACTGCATTTTTTACCAAATAAATGCAGCCTTAACATGAGAGACTATTAAATCTAACCAACAGCAAACTTTTGAATTGTAGTGTTGTTTTTTTTTTTTTTTTTTTTTTTTTTTATTACTGTTGTTATATTGTTTGTTTTTTTTTTGTTTATAAAGCACTTTGTGCAGCATATTGTGCATGACCATATTCTACATCCCTAATCCTAACCAATACCTAAACTTAAACTTAATAAGCAGCATATTAGGAGTTTATTGAAGCAAAAGTCATAGATAATGGTTTGTTAAAGCAAGAACTGGACCTTAAAATAAAGTGTGACCAATACAATCAGATGATAGTCAGAGCTATCTGTCCTATAAAAGTGCATTTCAGCAAAAGAAACTGAATCCTCTCTTTAATTCTTCAGCTTTTGACCCATTTGGGTCTGGACCTGCTCCCTCCCCTAAGCCGCAGGACTTCATGGGAGCTTTCCTGGGTCCAGGTAATATGGGGCAGCCAGACCCCTTCCTGCATGCTGCACGATCTCCGTCTCCTACAATGCAGAACATGGGCATGGGTAAGGCATGTGCCTTTGCCTCTCAGTACTGTCAGTGTGTGGGCAACATCACCATAACAACCAGCAAAGCTCTTTTGTGTCAAATCCTCCAGAATATGATCAGCAAAATAGCCTGGCAAATTTATCTCTATAAAACAGCTCTATAGTAATCGTCGTATTTAAAGTGCTGATGTTTTAGAGAAAGCGGAATTATTATTGGGCCTTGAGCTCGATTGTTTGTTTAAGTACAATGTGTGTGGACGATAGCAGCATGTGCTCGGTGAAGGACAGCTGATACCCTGTATTATGTATCTGGGAACATGCAAGGCAGATTAACATCAATATGGAATAAAGCAGCACAATTTTGTTTCCAAATATAAATTGTATAGAGTCTGTTTGTTGGATGTAGTGTTAGTGGTAGTTTGCATGCCTATGGAAAAAGCATGTGAATTTTTGAGTCACACCAGTGCCATATGCTTTTAAAACATCTTTCGTTTGCCTAAAAATTGAGAGGTTTTTAATATGAATGCTTTGAAACAACACTACTGTAACAAAGAGCGCTTTTTATTTTTCAAGCATGCGACAGAGCTGGAAAGAAGCACTGCATGATGCCAAATACTGCAGATTGCGACATTCTGCTACTCAGAGCCTTAAGGGAATGAAAGAAATATGAGAGAAATCCTATCCCTTTTCCTCATTGTTTAACAAAAATGTAGCACATTTTCATAATATCTTGTTTTAATCTTGTTTAACCAGTAAAGCCCTTTGCTAAGCTAGTAGGCTAAACTGTTAGCTTGAAAACACAACGAAATGAGAATATATATATTTTTTTTCTTTTTGTTATAGCATTATGATTATTTTAGAATTAAATACCATAAGGCAATTTTCAATAATTTATATTCAGGCACCAATTAGAGTACACATACAGTAAACATCATAGCCAATGTAATGTTTTTTTTGTTGGATTATATTAGATGTTTTATAAGTGACAGATTTTCACTGCATTTCACATCATGTTACAGTCACTGATGAAAATGACCAATCAGGGCTGACACGATGTCATTATTTCAAATAAATGCAGCCTTAGTGAGCATAAGAGTCTTCAAAAACCTTTCCAACCAAAATTTTTAAATAATAATGTATATTATTATTGTTATTATTTAAATTTGCAGTAATTTCTTAGTCTAAGAAATGTAAGAAACTAAGTCTAATGTCATTACCCTGTGGTTATTATATGGCATGATACCACTCACATTTGTATTAACTGTCTAATTTTCAGTATTTGAATATGTAAATAAAGGGCACATTTGAAAAGTGTCAAGATAAGTATGTTCCCTTCATAGGTCGCAGTTCACCTGTGCCGCCCACTACTCCCACTGTCAAAATCCAACAGCAGAGCTCTACAGGAGCCTGGGAGTGGAACAAACCAGCAGCTGCAGGCAAGTGCTGTTAGAAACACAAGATGTGTCACAGGGACTCCTGGTGGCCTCCTCTGATATTACACCTAACAACAAAATGACTCACTACTGACCTGCCATCTGGACTGGTGTGATGAGCTCATGTAGCTCATAAATGTTAATGTCTTGTGAAACATTACATGGCTGACTATTTGGGTTTTAAATCAATAGAGCTAGATACATCTTATAGTTATTCTTAATAGCTTTTTACAGGGCTCAACAGTAAGATCAGATATATACAGTATTTCAATATTCAATGTTCACTGGCCCCAACAAATGAATTCTAAATTTCTCTCTCTCACACACACACACACCAAACTATATTTTCTATCCCCTAACCCTACATCTACCCCTTATAGACAGCCTGTTTGCATTATTACACTTTTAGATAAATTTGGTCATTTTGAGTCATTCATTTTATTATTTTTAATATTTTTCCCATGTCAAAAAATTCAGATTTTACTATCCTTGTGGGGATACACACACAATAAAATATATTTATATTTATAAATTATAAATAAATGTAATACATTTTTTTAATTAAAATCTTTAAAAAAAAAGTTTATTAAATTATTACAAAATTCAACACATATTTATTATTGTACATTTCCATACATAATGTAATGTTAAGTTAAATGTTTCATTTTGTTTAACAAAATGTGCAATAATAACTGGAAATCATACATCAGTGTTATTATTTTTTATACAGGAAACTTTAAAACATCTATAAATTCATAAACACTTTTTCTAGAAAAGGACATTACTGATCTGATTTGTTTGTAATTTTTGACTTATTCTTGCTGATGCTATCAAGACATTATCACAAATCATTCTTGCAATTTTGACAAAACCTCATTTATGTAAGCCAGTTAACTGGCTGACAAGTTTTAAATGTTGACAGAAGCAGAATTCACAACCAAATGTTTGGAAAACCAGATAATATAAAATATCTTGATTTAAATCTAAATTTCTCTCTTCAAGGTACTAAATATAAATCTTGTATTTGTCTTACCAGGTGCAGGTTTTGGGATGGGAAGTAAGTCTGCCAGCACTAGCCCAACCAGCTCAGTTCATGGTACTCCCACCCACCAGGCCAAATCCAACACTTTGGACCCGTTTGCTGATCTGGGTAACCTAGGAGCCGGTCTGGGAGGAGGTAAGTGGAAAAGGAACTTATTGAGCCTTATTTTAAAGGGAGAGTTTAGCCAAATATGAAAATTTTACTCCCAAATGTTAAAATTGTATTGACTTCCCTAGTTTTCTTTCACATTATTTTTGGGTGGACTCTCTCTTTAATACGTTCATCATGGAATCACTGTTAACCTCTGTGTGTTCATTCCAGCTGGTTCGGGATTCTCCAGCAAGCCCACCACCCCTACTGGTACCGGAGGAGCGTTTCCACCCATGGGCTCCCCCCAGCGTCCTGCTCCCTCTCCCCAGCACACTGCCTCTGGAGGCTGGCATCCCAGCACAGGTTTCCCCTCATGGCAGCCTGGAGGTGGGGCTCAGTGGCAGCCGCAGGCCCAGGGTCCACAGCACCAGACCCCACCTAAAGCACCAGGACCCTCTATGCCTCACACTTCACCACAGAACAGACCCAACTACAGTGTCAGCTTCTCCAGCATGGGTGGAGCTTCACCAGGAGCCACTGGGGCAAAAACACAGCCTAACATGGGTGAGACTGGACACTGCCTTATGAGGTTGTGCTTATGTGCATTTGTTCATTGTAAAATTCTAATATTTTTAGGGATGTTCTGTTATTATAAGCATATATATAATATATGTATGTTGTGATGCCTAAATTGACTTGTAGCTTATAAAACAATTGATTACAACACTAAAATCAATTGTTTTATAAGCTACAAGTCAATTTCAAAAAACATGCATATATATGAAAGATCAATATTATTTAGACTTGCCAAAGATTACAATTAATAGTGATATTGAAACTGTCTGCTAAATGAAGAAATGTAAATTAATTTAAAATACAATTTAATTAAAATGAAATTAATTAGTCTGGCTAATGATTACATTTTAATAGTGATATTAGATTAAAAAAATCTAAATTAAATTAAAATACATTTTAATTAAAATTAAATTAATTGAATTATATAGAGGAAATAAGCACATGCAATTATGTATCTATTATAAAGTAATACTGAAGATCTCCAATATTGGTTAGTGATACCAATATAGTGTATCCCTTAATATTTTCATTACTACAACAACAAAGAATATTATAAATAGCAACTCAAACATTAATAATTGTTTCCTTTTTCTTTCAGGAACCAGACAAAAGGTTTCGGACACTAACTTTGATGACCTACTCTCAGGCCAGGGTTTTGCCGGCGCTAAGGAGAAGAAGGGGCCAAAAACCATAGCAGAAATGAGAAAAGAGGAGATGGCAAAAGGAATGGACCCAGAGAAACTCAAGGTGAAAAATAAAACACACACACAATCTGATATTTGTATTAAAAGGCTGAATAGAATATTGGAATCTCCTGGTCAGTCACTTGTTTGATATGTTTGCTGTTTACTTTGTGATAATGACTAGCTGACTGTGCACTGTCCCTTACATGATCCTCTTTTTAAAGACTTTGTTCAAAGGTGAATCACATCATGATGTTTTCATTTAATGTCATTATTTGTGGCAGATCCTGGACTGGATTGAGGGGAAGGAGAGGAACATCAGAGCGTTGCTGTCCACCATGCACACGGTGCTTTGGGAGGGAGAGACACGCTGGAAACCTGTAGGCATGGCTGACCTTGTCACACCAGAGCAGGTGAAGAAGGTCTACCGCAAAGCTGTGCTGGTAGTGCACCCTGACAAGGTGAGAGACGTATTTGTTCAGTTGAAGTACTTAAAGTGCCCTACTATGCCATTTTGAATATTGCCATGCAATATGCAGTGTGTAATGTAGCTGTATATGAATCTGCAAAGTTGTAAAGTCGAAAGTGCACAATAAATAGTTATTGTCTTGGAAACAGCTGAAACGAGTCATCAGTACTTCAAATCCCACTTCCCTTGCAAATGTGTCACAGAGTAACACATTTGCATAATGCCCGCCTATATTATAAATTGGCCGGCCGCAAACAACTTGACCTGCTCTCTAAAACTGTAGCTTGTTTGTGTGGTAAACATCATGTCAGGGAGTTCAACGCAGGATTCACAAAATAGATAGATGTTTATATTTTTATTGAGCGTTCAAAATACATAATTATGGCAATGGGTGTATCGTTGCACGTGGTAGACCAATCACAACAGATTGGGCCATCTGACCAATCAGAGCAGAGCAGGCTCATGGAAAGGAGGGTTTTAGAGAGACAGAATCTTTTGACAATTGTTTGAGAATCGTTGGAAAGTGAGATGATAATTGCATATTTTGAAAAAGTGAAAGAGCTTTTTGTCCTTTTATGTATGACTCCCAAATCAATATTAAGAACCTTAAAAATGGCATAATAGGGACACTTTAAAGCTAAACAATAAAATAATAATTTTGCACAGTTGCAAAACTACACAACTGTTCATAAGATCTGTAAGATTTTTAAAATGTTTTAGAAAAGTCTCCTATGTTCACCAATGCTGCATTTATTTGAGCAAAAATAGGGTAAAACAGTAATATTTTTGAAATATTATTATAATTTAAAATAACTGTTTCATATTTATAAAATATATTTATATATTTGAATATATATTTTATATAATTATATTTTGAAATGTAGTTTATTAATTTGATGGCAAATTTGAATTGTCCACAGCCATTCCTCCAGTCTTCAGTGTCCCTCAGAAATCATACTGATTTTGTGCTCAAGAACCATTTCTGATAATTATTAATGTTAAAAACAGTAGTGTTTCATAATATTTTTAGGATACTATGAAGAATTACAGTATATTACAAGTTATACTCAACAGAACCCCTCTAGTTAAGGCATGTTAACGACAAAATGCATCAGTTTTCTCTCTCTTCCCTTTGCAGGCTACTGGACAGCCCTACGAACAATATGCCAAGATGATTTTTATTGAACTAAATGATGCCTGGTCAGAATTTGAAAGCCAAGGACAGAAAGCACTGTACTAAGACTTGTTGTAAATGATCACCAACAGTCAGCAGTTCCTGCCCCGATTAGACACCCTGCAACACACCAGTCTTTGAAACGCTCCTTTGTTAATCTCTCCCACCTCCAGGACCCTGCTTCATAGAGATGTCAGAGCTTACATCTACAGTATAGTTGTGTGTATCTCTCTATCGATCCATGTATCAGGTCCCATCATGCCCTAAACCAACATAACTGCTGTATGAGAAAAGTAGCATTCAGCTTTGTTTTACAAACTCTTATTTGTATCTTTTCCAGGACTCACTTACAGTACATAACAAAGATCAGACTTTGTCGTTAAACAGCTGTGAAATATCTCTATGAACATTGTCTGTCAACAAGACCATCATAGAGTGTCTGGTAGAATTCATTCAGGAGCTTTCAGGGGAGTTTTGATTTATTAAAGAGGTTGAGTGCTGAGGACGAACATCTTCAACAAATGAAAAAATATGTCTAGACACTTAAGAATTCTGCTTTGGCTTGCAAAATTGTATTAAATAACTCATTCAAACACCTTCATTGGCTATTATTTAATAGGGTTTTGCATGCTACAGCAGTATTTGGGAATCTATTTCTTCCATTGTATTGCCTGTATCCTACGTACCTGCTCACAGTCACTCATATGTGTGCGGGGTATTTATTTATTTGTTGGCTTTGCAAGACAATAATGAAATGAGTGAAAATAAAAGTGGTATAGTAAGCTACGACTCTGTTTTTTAGTTCAGTCAGGGGCTAGAGTTTTAGAAAGATAGACGAATGAAAGAACACTCCAACAAAACCCCCCCAAAAAATTCTCGTATCATGTAACTCGTAACTTCTTTCAGAAGATAAACAACACAGTACTGTGGGGCAGAAGCACAATAAGTATAAGAGAATAAGAGACTGTGCAGGAAATGGGCGGTTTTCTCATACTTGATCTGTAAAATGCAGTAGATCTAACTAGCAGTTTATTCTTATGTTGTTTTCTACTGAATATTGATCTGTATGTATATATGATGCACTATAATAACATACTGTTTACAACATAAAAAGTCAAAGGAAATTGTTTATTCATGTAATTATTCTATAAAAAAAAAAAAAGAAACGTTTTGCAGGTAACAAAAGGTGACATGGCTTGTTTTGAGGTGAAAGTTAAGGTTGTATTTACATACACAATTTATGTTAACTTGACGTCTTTAATGGGTTAATAGTGCCCTTAAGAACTAGTCACGCTTTCGTAGGAGATATCACACAGAACGTGTTTTTGCTACGCAAGACACAGCCAGTGGAATGTGGAAAAATGCAAGATCTTGAGACAACTTTTTAAAAAGCTTAACTTATTTTAACTTGAGTGCCGCATTTTTAGAATGCTATAATACACAAAACACAAGATTCTGAGCGCAACTGTCAAACAAGTCCATCTAGCGTGCATTTACATAGAAAAACAATAAAAAAAGTAGCGCATTGGAAGGGAAAAACACATTCTGTGTGAAGGCTCCTACTTTTTTGAAGAAGGCTACTAGCCTAAACGGTTATCAGGACTACTTAAATTTGATCAAAGTTTTGCCTAGCATACAATTCTAACACATTCATGCTTGCTACTGAAAAACAAAGCCTTTTGACTGAGGAATGTGATCGATGGGTAGTGTTCAAATCCTGTTGTTTCATTACCATAGGTGTCTTTTAAACCGACTGAACATATCATTCGGAGTGGACCATTAATATTTTGACATATGAAATCACCATTACGCAACATCAGTGGATACACAGCTTTTTTAGCATGTATCGGTATCCTCATAATGTACTGCATGTATGACTTTAAGTGGCACATGGTCCAAAGGAAGTTTCCGTGTAAAGCCACTAATCTGCCCTTTCTCTTCTCAGTATATTTGCACTTGAATGGCATTAGGTAAATCCAGAACACACTTGTGTCGTAACTTGCAGTACATCTCGTTCATGCTTTGCCTTCCTCTTTTCGCAATCATGCGGTGATATACTGAAGCTTTAAATGTATCAAAGCAGTCTTCTCTACTATCTCTTACGTTTTGCCGGTATCTTCCCTTTGACACAATGCAACGCTAAAAACTTGAATGCTAATCATGGATAAAGACAAACAGATTAGTGAGACCTGAGTAAAAGAAAGGAGCCCTGTATCCAGGATGGAACTTTTCCACCTCCCCCCTTTTGTGGACTGAGCCGTTTATCTTCAATCTTAGGATATCATAATATGTTTGGATGCTAACCTATACAGTAGTGAATGTTTGGTGTTCAATAATGCTGTTCTCTGTAAGGAAATGGTAAGGTTTGGATACAGCTCTGTGTTTGTTTGCTGTATCAGTATTATTGTGACATGAATTTTTTTCTGTGTCTTTTTTTCTGTTTCTGTTCTCCATATGGAGCTGTACATATGATAATGTGCACTGCACAAATAAATGGGAAACATGATGTTAGTGTGATTTTTTTAAGTCATATTTGGTTTGTGTTGAAAGTACAATTTAAAGGATTATTCACCCCAAAATGAAAATGATGTCGACTCATTAAGCCTCATGTCATTCCCAGTGTTAATATCATATATTTTATATGTGTTGTCAATATTGAATTTTGAAGTTTTAATAATTTTGTCATATTTAGTTACTTTATTTATTAGTTTATATTTATTCAGTCATTTAAGTTCTTAAATCATTTTCAATTATTTAATTTTTAATATTGTTATTAGTTTTTCTTAATGATAATAACCCTGGTCGTTCCAAAATGATGTGGAACATAACATATTAATCTGTAAAATGTCTGTTTTTTTTTTTTACAATGGCCTCTAATGTTGATTAGTTTATCAATTTTCTTCAAAATATCTTCTGTGTTCTGCAAAAGAAGACAAAAACATACAGGTTAAGGACAACATGATGGTGAGTAAATGATGACAGAATTTTTATTTTTGGGTGCATTGTAATCCTAACAACTGATTACAATTTTTAACTTTAATTTATTATTTCATTCAAATAAAATAACTGACTTTCAAAAGTTATGTACAAATTAAAAGTGCAATGCCTTTACTCTTAAAAGCCTGTGAGGAATGATGCATGTTACTGAATGCCTAAGTTTATAGTGCAACACATTAGTGGTAAAGAATGTAATGAAAGGCCTGACTAATCCTGTTGAGTCATCAGATGTCTCTTCATGGGCTGATTCATTCGGCTTGTACCGTCCACATCTTTGGAATGTGGGGGTTTTTGATTAGCAAAATTTGTTAGGGTGAAAGTAAGGTGAAGGATGAAACAGAAAAGGAAAAAAAGATGATCATCAGAGAAGTTTGATGTGGAACATATGTGACTTTGCTGAGGAATCTGCTCAAAAAGCAAAACACGCTGATCCAGAGAGAAAGAGAATCAAGATTAAAGCTTTGCTTGACCCTCTTTGACTTTGATTCTAAACACGGATTGCTCTGTTGAGATTTCATCAGTGCTGTGCCCTCTTAACCTGTGGAAGACTGACCTTTAACCTTCGGGAATCCCCTAAGCTGTGATAAGAGGAAGTGGCCACAAGATGGCAGCAATACTGTGATCGTGTTCTTTCCACTATAAACAACCCTTATTTCCCCAAATCCTTTAACACTCAACACAACATTGTCATTTATGAATGAAACCAAGACAGTTGCATCAAAAACAATAATTTTAAACCAGTACACCTTCAAACAATAAAATTCTAATTCATTTGCCATGTGCTTGATATTTTTGGCTACAAGGAAGTGATGGAAATATTAGCATGTGTTTGGTCACATGGCACCATAGTGAGTTTATTTTAAATAGAATAGAAAATGTGTGCACCCCAATGTTCTTTTCAAAGCTTTCCCCAACATTTTTTATGAAATTTTATAAAAACAAATACTCAAAGACTAAAAAATATATGCGTCGTACAGTGTTGCAGTCGAGTCACCAACTGTCGAGTCCGAGTCGAGTGTCAGTGTTTGAGTCCGAGTCACCAAAGAAGAGTACGAGTCGAGTCCAAGTCGAGTCACCATTACCAGAGTTCAAGTCCAAGTCGAGTCTCGAGTCCCGTGTTGGGTTTTGGTTTTTGTGTCGGGGTCACAGTGGATACATGTCTCCACTCTGGGACCTTCAAAGAACTGATAAACTGATAAAATGTAGAGGTTCTACATTAAACAAAAATGACACCACTGTCACGATTGCAAAGGGAGTTTATTTACTGATTTGACATTTTGCTACACACTTTGCAACTTTACGAAGCCATCAAAAGCATGTGTTTACTTCGATTGTTGTGAACTTGTGATTGAGAACTAGCGTAGAAAATTTACAAATTGCATGTTTAATCATGCTGCATTTTCATGTTGCATTTTAAAAGCATCAGACACAGTGATTATCGCAACAGACAAAAAAAATCATGTAATCTGATCTGACACAGTGACTAGTAAGTTATCAACAGACAAAAAAATTGTGTAATCTGAACCAGACATTAGACATCGCCGACGTCTGATGCCAAATTGTCAAACATCGCCCAACCCTAGCTTCTTCTGTTTATTATCATATATGCATTAGTCAATAATAGTTTTTTTTAAAAGCTAACGTTAGCCAATGGAAAGCATTTTACTTACTTTTCTGGGTGCATCCGTGACAGGTGTTTGTTAAAGTTTGATGTTGTCCCAGTCTTTTCCTCAATTGTGCGATTACACACACAACATTTAACGCTGCTCTTTCCAGCATTAGATGCAAAATTCGTGTAGATGAAGTTCACGATCCAGGGGAATACCTTTCTGCATTTTCCAAGTGTGAACATTTAGCCCGCGAATCATGCACAAGCGTAAAGTGAGTGACGTCTTTGGGTGTGTTGTAAAGTGAAGGGATGTGGCGGTGGGATTTTGTGTGAGGGAAAAAAATAGATCCCGGCTGGTCTTGGGCACGAAACAGGAACAGTGTAACACCTTATATATTTTTTTATAACATATTTAGTCAAATACAATGTGATGAATGCTCAAGTCCGATTTTATATATCCTCGAGTCTGAGTCCAAGTACGAGTCATCAGTCTGCGAGTCCAAGTCGAGTCACGAGTCCAGAGAATGGAGTCTCGAGTCAGACTCGAGTCCAAAGAATAGTGACTCGAGTACTCCATCACTGGCATCTTATATATGCGCTAAATGCATTAAATATCTTAAAACACTGAGACATTGTTTCACTACTTTAAAAACTGCATTTAAAATGTATTTAAATGTGTGCATTCACTGTAAAAGATGTTGCACTGTTAACTTAGTAAAATTATGCTCATCTTATTTGTTTCTGCTCTGTTGGCATTACTCAGTTTGATTGAGTTCTTTACCCATTACTTAAAGCATTGCAATTAAAATTACTTTTTTGTTACTTCTTTTTTGTGTGTTGGCAGTATGATTTATGTCTTTATTCTTTAATATTTTCAAAGGACTTCGTGTTATCGAACGGCGGTAAGTTATTTACTTCCACAGTATATAAATATGTAAGGGAAAATGCTGGTAATGGTAATGCTTAAAGAAGAGGTCGACCAATTGATCGGGCCATTTTTGGCATTTTTTAATTAATCGGCATCTCCCGATTGTGCTGCAAATTAGGCCAATTTATAGGCAGGTGCACTGGCGGGCACGTGAGACGGAGCAGCTCACACTCTGCAGCAGCGGCTTGTTCACACCATAGACTGTATAAAAACATGGACGTAGTGTCCGTGACGTCACCCGTAGATTCCTGAAGAGCGTTTTTGAAGCGCAACATGGGCAGAGCGGGTTGTCGCCATCTTGGCCACGCGCCTTTCCTGGATAATCGAAATGGGCAAAAAGGCGGGAGCTGGTTGCTGAAGCCAGTAAGCGCGACGGCAGTGTCAGCAGCGGCAATCCACCTGTCACTCAAGTGGCCACGCCCTTAATTATGCAGAACTTTAAGGCTTAAAGGGTACATAACATACACAGTTTCACCTAATCTCATGTTAATCTTGAATACCTATAGAGTAATACTGCATCCTTCATATCTCTAAAAAGTCTTTAGTTTTATCATATTTATAGAAGAAAAATGCCGAGCTCCTGGAGGCGCGCCGTGGGCGGAGCTATAATACTGATGTTTCTGTTGTTTCCATTAACATATATTCACTTACGTGCGGATTTCCAACAAAAGACAGAAATCTGATGCAGTTGTACTTACATGAATGGGGTCTTTTATCACTGGGACCGCTCCATGTTTTAATAGCAAACGATGTGCAAATCCAGCCTCGACCTAATGACGAGAACACACAAACGCACTTGCTACACTCTGTTGCTGCCCCAGAAAAACAAACTGCATCCACTGTTCGTGTAACGCTGGGTTCTTTGGGAAGCTGAACACTGCCCTGGAAAAACAAACTGCATCCACTGTTTGTGTAATGATGGGTTCTTTGGGAAGCTGATGAAGAGAGTTGATGGGCGCGGTCTCGCGCTCCTCTGGTCGACGTGTGCGCGGGCGCGCTTTTCTTCTTCTTCTGATTCTTGGCAGATGACTATTTTGTAGTATACCGCCACCAACAGTACATGAGTGTGTTATACCATGAACGTCGTATAGTCAAGGCTTCTATTACTTCGGGAAAAAAGGGGGGGGGGGGGGGGGGGGGGGGGGCATTATACTCCTTTCATTAAACCAGTATTATTAAGATAACTAAATAAAGCTTTAAGTCTCTCCCTTGTCATGCCCTTTTCTTCCAGAATTTCATGAATAGAGTTCTCCCCTTCCATTTCCTTCCAGATTATTCTATTATCATTATACTTCTCACCAGTAAAAAGTACATGATTAACATCTTCTCTGTCTTGGCACATTATGCATAAACCATTACCCTTTCCTGCTATATGTAAAGTGGAGTTTAGTCCTGTATGTCCTAGTCTAAGTCTGGTATAGACCACTTCTTCCCTTCTGTTTAGACTCTGTGAAGTAACCCTTTCCCCTGTCACCTTCTTTTGATATTTATGGTAGTGTCTTGCATTAAATGCTGCCTCCCATTCCCTTTGCCATTTTTGTACAATTACTGATTTGATTATGGATTTGGCTTCACCCTTACCCATTGGAACATTAATTGCTATATTTTTGTTTTCCAACATTTTTTTTTGCAATATTATCCGCCTCATTATTACATTTAATGCCTTTATGAGCTGGAACCCAACAAAACTGAATACTGATTCCAAGGTTCTTGAGTTTGTTGAGTAGTAACAAATATTTAATTTCAATAATCAAATCTTCCCTTGAAGAGTGACCTGTATCTAGACTGTGTAAAGCTGCCATGGAATCTGTACAGATTACTATTCTCAATGTCTTAACCTCTTCAGTCCACCTAAGGGCTGTTATTAACCCAGTCATTTCAATAGAGTATACAGATAAAAAATTATTTAGTCTATACCCCTCTCTTTTGTTAAATTCTGGGACATATATCCCAATATTACAATGCCCATTTTTTTGGATCTTTTGATCCATCAGTATATATTTTAACATATCCATAGAATGATGTTTCTAAATATCTCTGGCAATATGCTGCAAAACTTTGTTCATTTGGATACTCTTTCTTTTCTTTCAGTAGTTCACTGTTAACCACTGGTGATGGAAGAAACCATGGGGGAACCGCACTTAAAACCAGTGAAGGACTAAATTTAAAAATTATTCTTTAATTCTGTATTGTTCTGCCATACTGTTAATGTTCCAGCCAAACCCTTTTGATTCTGTGTGATACTCCCAGTAATCATTAAGAACTGAAATTGCTGGATTATTGATACTTCCCATCAGCCTAACCCAATATGTTAGAGACAACTTCATATATCTTAGACTAAGTGGATATTCCTCAGATTCTACTAATAACGCACTTGTGGGGGTTGTTTAAATAGCTACTAAAGCAATTCTTATACCTTTGAATTGAACCCCCTCAAGTTTCCTTAAAGAAGTTTTACATGCTGAGCTATAAATTAAACATCCGTAGTCTATGGATGATCTTATTAAGGTTGTATAAATGTACATCAAAGACTTTCTATCTGCTCCCCAACACTGTCCAGTGATCATCCTCATTAGATTTAGAACTTTTTTACATTTTGTTTCAACATGCTCTATATGATGTCTCCATGTAAGTCTTTCATCCAACCACATCCCCAAATATTTAAATTTCTTCTCTCTTTCAAGTGATTGATTATATAACAGAACTTTATAATTTTCTGGGATCTTCTTTCTGGTAAAAAACATAACCTTTGTTTTAGGAATGGAGAATTTAAATCCCCAATCAATACCCCATTGTTCTAACACTATGTCGGGCGCGCTTTTCCGAGAGAAATGCTCATATAAGGAGTTCCACCATCGTCTACGTCATTAGATCCACGATCGAAAAAAAAACAGCCGAAACTTGTACCAAGTAAGATTTTCGGCACAGAAATTCTCTATCATTCGTCCAAATTATTTTTTTAAACTTTGGCCATGTTTAGCATGAGAATCCATCTCTACTCTAAATACATGAAACACCATTGTAGCCCCCCTTTAATATAATTTAAACGGATTAGTTATTTAAAAAATTCACCCCCCTCACTGTTGTCATGAAGGGCAAAATTAGCTATATAGGCCAAAAACTTTTTTTTTTTTTTCTGCTGTAAAGTTGGACATTTTAACATGGGGAGTCTATGGGATTGACTCCCTTTCACAGCCAGCCTCTAGCGGCCATTTATTACAGTTTTAGTCACTTCCTTGTTGGCTTCATGAGACAGAGCGGGAGGTTGCCGCTTGATTCACACACAGCTTCAGCTAATGGTAGGGCAAAACAGCCCATTTGGGAATTACGTTTTACCCTACTAGAATTGATGCCAGAAAGTTATCATATTCATAAGTGCAACAAGTCATTTGCATGTGAAAGTAGAAACACGTTCAATTCAGACGAAACTTCTGTGCTTGATTATAACGTGCATGTTAACTTTCCTCATGAAATGTGTGTGTAGGTCCGACAATATCCTCCACGATGCCATCGCTCGTGGACAGCGCTCTCTCAAGCAGTTAGGAGCAGCAGGCTGTAATATGTGTGAAATCTTTTATTTTTGTTATCTATGGTCATTTGACTTAAAGCAGTGTCCAATTTGTGACGGCTCGTCACTAAATCAAAACTGACCGCCACAAATAGATTTTCCAAAAGCCTTATACTTCTTTGAATAAAATGAGCGCTTCACGTTTCAAAATTAAAATGCAGCGGGGGTGTTTTTATATGAATGTATCTTCAAAAAGAACCGACTGTCTTCAGAAAAGCTTCAATGTCATTTTCATTTCGTCTTTCCTGTAATGCCTGATAAAGCGTTTGTGAGCAGTGCTTATTTGATTACAGCTTACCTTAGAAACCGCTATAGCTCCGCCCCAACAGAGAATTAATTTGCAGTCTGTGGAAAACACTGGTGTCTGTCAGTAAACATAAACAAAAAGCGTGCTTCAGAACTGTTTTGAGAAGGTGCTTAAATTTTGAGTCATGTATTATTACTCTAAATTGGGCTACTACCACTATTACTATCTGGTACCCTGCAATAATAATTTGCTCAAACTTACTTTTATGAGATAAATAGAAAAAGAAAAAATAGAAAATTGGCCAAACATTATCGAACAAAAAAATCATCATCATATATCGGCCATCGGCTGCCCTGATTTCTAAATATCGGCATCGGCCAGGGAATAACCCATATCGGTCGACCTCTAATTTAAAGTGTTGTTAAGTGGTCTTTGAAGCAAAATAATCCCTTTAAAATGAGCCGCAAAATGAACTTGTCTCATTCTGAAGGGACGTAACCATGATATGGAGCAAGCAACCGCGAAGACAGAAGATATTAATTATGTGTATTACCGAAGACTGAAGATAATACCATAATGACAGATCCTGTATGTAATTTATTTAATTTCTACGTTGAGGAAGGTTTGTAAAACCTACAGAGGATTGGACCCAACGCCTTCACAAAGTGACGCATTCAAACCGTAAGGCTCTCTAACGATCATCTGACAGATGGACGGGTGCTAAGCCAAAGGTAAGCATTAAATGTACTTTTATTCGTCATTTTGTCAGTTTAAAGTAAAATTTCACTTTAGATGTATATTGTTCTGTATTAAAGGGATACTCCATCCCAAAATGAAAATTTTGTCATTAATCACTTACCCACATGTCGTTCCAAACCTGTAAAAGCTTTGTTCGTCTTCGGAAAGTATGAAAAGCATCGTCAGAATAGTCCATCTGCCATCAATGATTCAACCGTAACATTATGAAGCGACCAGAATACTTTTTGCACACGAAGAAAACAAAAATAACAACTTCATTCAACAATTCCTCTGTGTCTCTTCAAATCAGCGTAGCGCCATTTTGGCAATTCTGAACTGTACGCAGGCGGCGTACGCTCTTCTGTGTGCTGTTTAGTTGTTTGAAAGTGTGTTCCGAACATGAACAAAGCTTTTATGGGTTTGGAACGACATGGGGGTAAGTGAATAATGACAAAATTTTCATTTTGCGGTGGAGTAACCCTTTAAGTTTTCGAATTCCCCTCTTTGTAATTTTATATGTTGGTTACTTTGCGCGTGAGGTGATCCATGTTACAGTCTGAGGTAAATTTATGTTGATCACTTTTAGTTGTTTGAATTTTTTACTAAAACACATAACTTAACAATAATATATGTAATATTTTCAAAACTTGGATATGACAGCACAGCATAATGAAGTGCATTAATATAGTCTTCATTACGTCAGTTGTTACAGTCAGTGCTTTTTGTCTTGTAAATCCGGACAGAGTATAACAAGCGTTTTATATATTTTATTTCACAGATATCATCTAGACCCACATAATTATGTTGAATGAACCGGGTCATTATGTTAAGAAGTGGAGTCATTCCTCCACCGAGGGTCCATAACAAAGAAGCTCTTGTGTAATCACTGGTCCTGAAAACAAGGGAACTCTGAGTCATCCTCATGTAAGTGACTGTAATGGGGTGAAACTTCTTCTCTATTCACAATCTGCAGCTCAAGAACACTTCACATCTCCACTTTGTTAATCTTTATACAGCGCACCTGTCCTTTGGTCTCCTCAATACTTGAGGTTCATTGACGTAATCTGCTCTATTTTGGTAAGACATTACCAGTCCTATCCCCAATAACCTATAAATATATACTGTATATATTTTATTTAATTTTTATTTTTGACTTCTGTAACATTTTTCCAGATCTTTTGATACTTGTCCAGGTAAATATCTTCTCAGGGTTTTTTTTAAAGTCCAACTGAAATTGACCATATTTACTTTGTTTGCCTAAATTTATCGTTTTGTGGTGAACAATTCATCCATCCAAGTCAATCCACACAAAAAAATTTTTTGGCTTCGTAATCTTTAATCAAAATTTGAAAATGCCCCTCCCCTCTGCATTGGAGGACCTTCCCTGATGACGTAGGTTTGACGGTTTGGGTGTCTGCTTAGCATCCGTAACCACGCCCCTTCAACTGACAGTAGACATTCTGCCTGTGTGTTTGCGAGCATTGACAGCATGTGAAAGGAGAGATGGCGAGGAGGTGCATTTTTGGTTCTAGATCCAATCAAGTGCTAGTTGGAAAATAAAGCCACGCCCACTATTTTTCCTCATTTAGTATTCCTTTTCTCTCGGAAATACGTCACAACACTGGAGAAAAGTCGTTTGCAACTTCCGGTTCATGCGGACTTTAAAGACATGACAAGAAATATTCATCATATTGCGTTTCCATTGCTCTTAAAGGCGTACCAAACTTGCATGGATTTCTTTCTTACATTTCCAACAGCTTTGTTAGACTCAGTGTCAATGTAATTCATTCTGTGATCAGCATGAACTCATCATAATGTAATTCTAGGTTTCTTCCAAAAATAAATGGTGAGATGATTTGCGGATCTTTAATTGTCTGATTTTTCTGTATTGTCTGATTTCCAGTTTTGTGCAATTCTGTGTGTGTATAGGGGCAGTAAGGGCATTTGATTCCCTGTGTTAGTGTGAGTGCAATTCATGAGCACAACATGTTGGAGTTTGCACTGTTCAAAACTAAGATGTCAGTTTCATTTCCATGCACCTGCACTGTGACGCACCTGCTTTATCAAAATGACATGCTTCATATGCATGGATATTCATATAAAGATCTGAAGCTGTGCATAGACAGGAATATGTATATGTAATTGTCTGTATCCTCTTTTATATCCTTTTGTTCGGTCCTCTCAGTTGGCATTGCAGGCTCATTCACGTCAGTGGGCTGCGTGGATGAAAATTTAACAAGGCCAGAGATGAGTCAGGCCAGAAAACTTTATGAGAGAGTAAAATAAAATGTGCTTAGCGCAAAATGGAAAATGATTTTGCGATCCAAGAGAAACATGAATACAGCACAACAGCTGTCAGGATGGCAAACGGGGGCCTTCATTTTGACAGTAACTTAAATAAATATTGTGAAAGTTCTGAAAAATCAGCAAATCTTGTGTAGATTCAACTGCTGTCCTCCAGGAAAATGTCCTGATTTTGAGCCAAGGCTGAGGGTTTGATTTAAAGCAGAGTCGACTGATGGAAATCTCTGGATATGGAGGCCAGCAGTCTGACCACTACCACATGCTTGACTGTAAATCGCATTGATGATTTGGTCTAATTAATGAATTATTCTTGGGTTAAATTTCAGCAGCTTTAGAATTTGGACCAGTGTGCATGTTAAGAATATATATATAGTAATTTATAGCATTAAAAGCCACCTATTTCACCCCTCTTTATAAGATGTGATGTAAGTCTCATGTGTCCCCAGAATGTGTCTATGAAGTTTCAGCTCAAAATACCCCACAGATCATTTATTATAGAATTTTGAAAATCCTATTTTGAGTGGAAGCAGAAACATCGTTTTTGTGCATGCATCTTTAAATGCAAATGAGCTGCTGCTCCCGTCCTCTTTTCTAGAATAGGACAGTGCCATGACAGCAGGTATCTCAGGATACTCTGCCAAAAAAATACCTGTTTGTTTTTGATTATCATGTTTATCATGCTGGAATAATTCTTTTAAAATCATATTAGTTTAAACTTCTGATATAATGTTTTTTGAGTGCACACATCCGTAGGACGCACACAGAAAGCAGTTGTCACAGGGCATGTGAGTGCTAAACTAAGTTCTCTTGTCTTACTGTGCCTAAACTGTCAATGCACTCAAGTTTATGTGAAACACACACAAGTTATGTCTGTGAAGGTAAACAGCTGGGACAGAAATCACATGTAGTAAAATTATAGATGCATATATTGTCAGAATTATTGACATAAATAATTATTAAGTATTTACAGTGAAAACATGTTCACCAATACAACGTACAAGAATCTGCCTGAAAGTAGACAGGCTATATTATAGAAAGACTATGTTAACATTGGCATATTCTAGTTTTAAAGTGTGAAAATGGCAGTGTGAAAATGGATAGTTGGGTTTTCATAATCACGTTTATTGTTATGTCACCGAGGAAAAGGACACATTAAAATTATAAGCATTCCAAGAAAGAAGAACCTAATGGGCAGTGACAAAACATTATTGTTCAGGGCATAAATCTGTTTCAGTGTTCTAAACCAGTTTCTGATGATGTTTGTGATGCTTCATTCACTGAAATTCTGAAATACTGTAGTAAAACTACATTTGACTTTTTTTTTTTTCTGTTTCAATGCTTTAAAAAAAGGGAACGGGTATTTCAGATGTTTTTTATTGATTCATTCATTATCAAAAAACACAGTAACAGTAGTAAAGTGCGAAGGTGAAGGTCCTCTTTCATTTGATGCTCTGCTGTTTTTGTGGAAATCGCTGACGTACACAATCCTGTTGAGAAAACAGAAAAAAATAGGTTTAGTAAATGGTAAGAAGGGAAAAAGACATATCACTTTTATCGTTAAACATGCAAGGGTTTATGAATTGAAAAGTAGGACACTCGTCACATATTAAAATGTGTACCGAATTATAATACAAAGAACTTAAAAGATCCAGTGACTTATTTGGTTTTAGTTTTATAAATATGAAATGTAAAAATGAGAGACAGGAGGCACTAACCTTTACATGTGTGCTCTTTAGGTACTGGGCTTTTCTCACACATCGTTTCTTAAGTGGAGGAGGCTGAAGCACATCATTGTCCTGTTGAAAAAACAGACATGTAATGCACATGCAGGTTTAATGAGAGCTTTTAGACATAATCTTAAGACATAAATCTACATATATTAAAATATAATATAAAAGATTTAAAATAAAGGTTTTTTAACCAATCTGAAAAGCAAAATAACCGATAGGAGAGATTTACCGAATCTCCAGTGGTCCATGGGCACATCCTCTTCATAGTGTGCTGAGAACATGGAGAGGCTGTAGAGTCTTTCTCCATACATTGTTTTTTCAGTGGAGGAAGATAAACCATGCCTACATTGTCCTGTTGAAAGAACAGACAACATAATGTAATGCACAAGCAGGTTCAGAGCTTCTTAGACAAAATCTAAAGATATATCATTTTTATTGAATTATAAAGCAATAGATTTAAAATATATACATTATATTATACATTATATATATTAAACAGGATATTACAATTCCTGAATAAACCTGAAAAGTTAAATAAGAGATGAGAGGGACTTACTGAAGCTTCATTGCTCCATGGGAATGACCTCTTCCGTGGTGACCCCTGTGGGGGTGTGGTAAGTCTGTGTGCTCCATCAAGGGAGGTGACGGGTGTAGCTGATTCCCCATGGGAACTGGCTGGAACAGTGGACACAGTTGCTCCCTTAGAAGAAGCACCAGGCAGAGGTACTTCCTCTGGCAATGCAGAAGGCACAGGCGCTCTCTTAGGGGATGTGGTGGGTACAGGTACTTCTCTGGGGGATGCACAGGACATAGGTGCTTCCTCAGTGGACCTGGACGGTACAGGTGCTTCCACAGGGGGTGCAGCAGGCACAGGGGCTCCCTTGGAGGACCTGTTCAGAAGAGGTGCTCCCACCTCAGTAGACCCAGCGGGTACAGATGCTCTCTCAGGGGACCTGGCCAGACGAGTTGCTCCCTCAGCGGAGGTGGTGAGTAAAGATGCCTCCTTGGGGTATGCAGTAGGCACAGATGCATTTAGAGGTGACCTGGCTGGAACAGGTGCTTCCTCCAAGGACGCTGCAGGCACATGTGCTGCCTCAGAGGATCTGGCTGGAAGATGTGCTCCCTCAGGGGAGGTGGTGAGTACAGATGCCTCCTCAGGGTATGCAGCAAGCACGAAAGACTTCAGAGGTGACCTGGCTGGAAGAGGATCTCCCTCAGAGGACCTGGTTGGAAGAGGTGCTCCCTCAGGGGATGCACCAGGCAAAGGTGTATCCTCAGGAGTCCTGGCCAGATCAGGTGCATCCTCAGGGGATGCAACAGAATCAGGTTGCCCAGGGGATGTGGTGGGAACAGGTGTCCTGGAAGATGTAGGTCGTCCCATGGGTTTCCTTAGGGGCAAAGGCGTTAAGATGATATTTCTTGTCACATACTGCCTGATATTTTCAGGGACCCTTATTTTTCTGTTCAGTGGGGGCCTGGCAGGCACAGGTGCTCCCTGTTGGGACCCATTGGCAGCAGTTACTCCTTGCAGGGTTCTGGCCAGAACAGGTGCTTCCTCGGGGGATGCAACAGGCACAGGTGCTTGCTCAGGGGATGCTGGGGGTATAGGTCGTCCCATGAGTTGCCTTAAAGGCAAAGATGTTAAGATGGATTTCCTTGTCAGATACTGCCTCATATTTTCAGGGATCCTCAGTTTCTGCCTCAGTGGGGGCCTAGCTGGCACAGGTGCTTCCTGTTTGGACCCGTCAGGAACAGTTGCTCCTTGCAGGTCCCTGGAAAGCACAGGCACTTCCCACTGAGACTCGTCCAGAACAGTTGGTCCTTTTGTGGTCCTGGAAGTCACAGGCACTTCCTGTTGGGACCCCTTGGGAACAACTGATCCTTTAAGAATCCCGGAAGGCACAGGCACTTCCTGTTTGCAGCTGACAGGAACAGGTGCTCCCTGTTGGGACCCACTGGCAGCAGTTGCTCCTTGCAGGGTTCTGGCCAGAACAGGTGCTTCCTCGGGGGACGCAACAGGCACAGGTGCTTGCTCAAGGGATGCTGGGGGTATAGGTCGTCCCATGGGTTGCCTTAAAGGCAAAGGTGTTAAGATGGATTTCCTTGTCAGATACTGCCTCATATTTTCAGGGATCTTCAGTTTTTGCCTCAGTGGGGGCCTAGCTGGCACAGGTGCTTCCTTTTGGGACCCGTCAGGAACAGTTGCTCCTTGCAGGTTCCTGGAAAGCACAGGCACTTCCCATTGAGACTCGTCCGGAACAGTTGGTCCTTGAAGGTTCCTGGAAAGCACAGGCATTTCCCATTGAGACTTGTCCGGAACAGTTGGTACTTTTGTGGTCCTGGAAGACACAGGCACTTCCTGTTGGGACCCGTTGGGAACAACTGGTCCTTTTAGGATCCTGGAAGGCACAGGCACTTCCTGTGTGGAGCTGACAGGAACAGGTGCTCCTTGTGGGGCCTCTATTTCCTGGTCTATAGGGAGGTCCCCACACTCAACCTTCTCACATGAGGAGCGTAAATGGTCTTCGATCTCCATCACTGCCCACCACCGCCCAGCAAGGAGGGCTGTGATGAGCTCCTCATGCTCATCAAAGGGGATGAGGGTTTCTGTTTTTTGGATAAGCATCTTTGATGGAATTAAGACAAGTTATCCAAAAAAAGTGTATAATTTCAAACGTTTTTTAAACAATTAACTGTATCTGTGAAACACTGTAAGAGAAAGAGAGAGAAGAGGTGAACAAATAAAAGCAGGTTCATTTTTTTAAGACTAGGCTATGCCTACAGGATGCAAAGGAGGATGAGTCTTTGCAAAAAATGTATTAAAAATGTTCACAGCAACTAAGCAGATTAACTTGTGTTGTAATAATTGTACCAATGAATATGCATAACAGAGATGCATATATTGTGAGCCATATAATGTAAAAACACATAATTTTTCTTATATACGCGGTTGTCTATAGGCTATAAGTTTTATTTTTTTCTTTATTATTATATTAATTACTTGTTATAGCACTTATATTTAATTGCTCTTTTGTTGTTTTTGATTGCTTCCATTGTCCTCATTTGTAAGTCGCTTTGGATAAAAGCGTCTGCTAAATGACTAAATATAATGTAAATGTAAATATATTAAGTAAGAATAGTGTACAAATAGACAGTTATAGATTTATAGAATATACCTCGACTATTGACAAGTTGTGATAGGAGATATTTTATAATGCATCATTAATTATCTCGACTATTTTAAGGTATCGGAGGATCTGTGCATGGGAACATAACTAATAATTTATCGGCCTCTCCGACAAACTCCTCACGCACCACCACTATGCTTATTTATTTTCCATTTCATTGTACAGTACATATTTACACAATACTTAAATTGAGACGATAATATTCCCCTGCTAAAAATATTGAAAATACTGATTAGATGAAAAATCCCCAAACCCAAAGTGAAGAGTGTACTCACAATGACTCGCCAAACTCGCTACAAATTCCAATCTCGCTTGCACTCAAATTTACACTCATGGAACATTCTAAAGAATGTTGCGTCATAATGGCCAAGACTCTATGTAACAGACGATGAAGGATGTGTCATAGGCAGTTTTATTAGATTAAAACTTGATACACCGCTCATCTTGTTTATAAGAACCCAACGCGTTTATTTTTTAACATTTGCATGCATACAGGAGCAAGTAAAACTGCCGCCCCCAATCCATTTTTCTGCGTTACATCGTTTTGCCAGTAGATGGCGACAAATGACCGTCCTTACCAATGAGTCATTTGAATCCTTTAACCGATTCGTTGAAAAACAAATCAATGAATCATGATTTAGGAACAAAACACGACTATTGTGAGTAAATTTAGTCTAAACTATTTCAGATTATATTTGTTTATTGAACTATACAGTAGGCCTATAACACAGTCATCACATTCTTTGTATGTTGAAACTGAAAGCCCTATTTCATTTTGTTTATATAAAAGCACACACGTGGGCACAAAATTATATAGGCTAGGTCATCCAGGAAAATTCATTTTGCAGCTGAAGAACTCAAAGCAAACTGGAGGTTAAATTTGGTGTTTTGATTTGATCAATATCTCTTTTTTTTTTTACCTGTCAGAAACCGTTTTATTTCTACAAACATAGCTGATTTGAACTGAATAATGCATAGCATAACCACAGAATATTTTCAAAGTCTTGAGAACAGACAGTATTAAAAAGTGAGTAAATTATTTATGAGTCATAGTTTTAGTTTTGAATCATAAGTACCATCCAAACAGAACTGTTGGTTCATTATGTGAGATAACAGACGACATTTACCCAAACACACTTGAGTCATACAAGCTTTATGGAAGTTATCAGTGCCTTGAAATGTGATTTCAGTTGTTGATCACTGCACCTCCTTGCGAACTCAGTGTTGGCACTGAGACATTTCCCGTTTGGTGTATCCAACTAGAATTTTAATGGTTCTTTTTATTCATCTCACATGTTCCGAATGAGAAAATGTTCCTCCAAGCTTACTCAAGGTTGCAGCAGAAACCTAAGGATATCCTTACGAGGACACATATGCCCAGGGTTATTGTACATGTGGCAGAGAACAAGTATACTTAAGACAGATCAGACTGGAAAGTGTACATCATAACTCTGAAGCTGTAATAATAGCAGTAGTTATGAAGTATATTTTTAAGTATGTATATATGTGTGTATAGACCTGATATGACAAATTCATTTTTTTTTATTAAGTCTTTGCAGTTAATTTAAAATCATAAAAATAGCACAGTAATTACTGCTACTGCTTGCTATTTCATGTCAATAACCCATGTCTTCTCACTATTTTCCCATCTTTCATATACATGATGATATTGAACACTCTTTTGGAAATGTTCCAGGAAAACTAAAAATAGCCAGTTCTCCATTCTCTTTTACTGTTAATCAGGATACACATTGCAGCTGCTGCTGTGGAAACTATAGGAGTAGAAATAATAAATACTTTGGGGGAAGTTTATGGGAAATGTTTCATTGGAGCCAGAATAACAGGTGTAAGGATTTCACACTTTGATGGGGCCCATCATTCAGTCCGTCAAGAATAGAAAGCTTTCAAGTTTAAGATCACCAGATAGTTGTGAACAGCTGTGAACTGAAATGTTGTTAGGTATTGCAAAAGAGATTGTGATACATTTTTATTCAGATAATGCAATGTTTACCACCTGAAAAACAATGATTAGGACCTGAACCTTGACTATGCAAAACTTTTATTGAGAAAAGTAAATATTCCCAATAAGTATCATACTAAACTAAAATGCCATATTTCAGTTCATGATTTTTACTGGGTATATTTACTTTTTCTTTTCTTTTTTTTTTAAATAAATATTTACTATTCATTAAACAATTAACTTTAATGCAAACCATGCAACTGCCCAATAAATTTGCTGATGATGCTGGCACAGTATGTTGCATAGTCATCCGTGAAAGCAGAGCTGTCTTCATCTTTAGTGTCTGGTTTACCTAGGTGATCATCCTGAATATGCAAACATATACAGATATTTTTAGTAAACTATCTATTACTTTTTAAAAACCAGTATTTGTTGCCTGGCAAATTCAGAACGAGTCTTTGGCCAAATCACAGACACACACACACACACACACACTAATAGATGATTGGTGTGTATTTCTGGCACTCCCTCTCAAAATAGCTCCATGTTTGCCTAGAGACCCATGGGAAAGAAGAGATGGGATCTACAAATTCACTGGAACAAAACTAAGCTGTCTTACTTTTCACAAACATTGACCGATGGTTTCTCACTTTTCAAGAGCACAGGCCACATACAAACTAAACAGGTAAGCTTCTCAACTTTTTTTGTCGAATCAGTGGCATTTTCTACTTGATTCTTGCTTATTCTTGAGTTATTATTTATATATTGGTAGCTCTATACTGTAACTGGTGCATAAGGTAAATATTTGAAGCCTATAAAAGTAGGATTTATAAAGAAACTACGTAAAATATCACAGCTGGTGATACCAGGTGGAAAATTCATTTAAGGATTTCATTTCAGTTGGTTATGGCTAACAGATGCAACATGTGTGGACATGACTGCTCTATTTATCCATTTCTTGGTCCCTGGTCGTCAATAAAACGGATTCACTGAGCCAGATTGAGTCAAACTGAAACCTAGCTTCAGGTGTTATGTTTACTCAGTTCAAGCACTAGGAGAACTGAGGATTGTTTTGTTGTCCTATAAGAACAGAAAGAGAGCCAATGACTGCATCTTATCAGATCCTCATATAGTCTTTGAAGTGTTATGAGCAGACTGTTCAGAATTGCATCTAATTTAGAAGCAGGTAAAACACACTGTGTTGTCAACACTTACATGAGGACTGCTCTTTTAAATCTGATGATGGCCCAGTATATTACTTAGTTGTGTAAGGGCCAGTTTTGTGCTGAATTTTGAACCTAACCCCACACCTAATCCTAATAATCTGGCCGGGATTTTCAGCACAACCGTTCACAAAATACATGTTTTAGTATTTCACTGCACTGCTGTTTAATTGTTTTTCAAAGTAAACGTGTGCCAGACAGACATCTTTGACTGGATACTATAGTGCGGTGTCTAATTGACCAAGAAAGTCTTGCTGATTAAGAAGATAGATAGATTCACCAACACACCAGCATCCCAAACACTTCACACTCTAAAAAATGCTGGGTTAAAAACAACCCAACTTGGGTTATTTGGCAACCCTGCGTTGGGACAGAATAGAGTTATTTTGACCCAGCTGGTTAGATGTTTTTACCAAACATGCTGGGTTGTTTTAAGTCATCTATTGTTAAAAACTTATTATATACTGCTGGCTTAAAATGGACTGGAAATTAAACACATACACAAATTACTAGAGGCAACAGTAATAATCAAAAAAATTAACATTTATTAATTATACTTTTAAGCGTATTCAACCGTTCTCTGTAATCGCTTTTCACCGAAATAGTGCTAATTCTCGTGCCGGTGTGTCGTCGAAATCTGAGCGGGTGAAAGGGCTGTTGTTTGCGGGGGAACAGCGAACTTCAGACCGCGGCCTCGCGCATCACTCGTAGCTGAAAGATGCCGTGACTGACTCCAAAACCTGCCTATAAATAAACAAACAATACTGAGATTAGATAACATATTTTAACATTAAATTAAACTAAACTCAGTAATATAACGAATAAAATCCATTTATGTTATGCAAGGCAAAAAGGCGATTCCAGCGCGAAACGACCGCTGCTGACTGACATCTTGTCCTTGTGTTGCGTAGAATAATACAATTTACAGCACTGTAAAGACTTTATAAATCAAATAAAGTGTACAGAAACCTTTATTTCGCTTTATTTCGCGGTGTTTAGAGAAGCTTTTTTTTGTGTTAATAAGTGAGCCAGATATGTGGTGGGCAGATAGCAAGCACATCCGGGCCGATTCGAGCTGAAATACAGCACGGCTCAGTCTCGGCATCGCAAAGACGATAATGGTCCAGAGTCGTGCCGAATTTACAAAACACTTATGTCATACAGACGGCTTTTTCTTTATGGGCCGAACTCGACTGAAAGCTGTCCACACTCGGTGTATGTGTGTGCATCTACCCTCGGGCCACTGTTGCCAACTCTCGCGAGACAAATAAGAAACCGCATTTTCAAAAACAAGCCCAATATTTTTTGATAATTAGCATCAATATTATTTAATATCAATTATTTGTTACCAATAATAAATGAGACTGCAACATATTAAACTGAAACTACCATTTTATCTGAAAAGCAAAAACACAAGTTACTTTACAAAAATCAGCAAACTGCAACAAAGCAGGAACAATCTCCAATCACCTGTGAGCAGAATAGGATTGGAGAGAAAACACAAGAGCAAGCTGTAACATAGCCACATATTTATAGCCTACTAAAATATTGGCTATTCCAACCAAGTATACTGTATTAGTATAGGCCTAATTTTTATTTTTATTACAGCCCGAGATAATTAATACATTACAAAAACATTTTAAATTATAAACTAGGTAGCCTACCTTATAAAGGAAAAAAGTCATCCCACTCCTCTGTCTAGTACTATCATTACTTGGATTACAGAGTTACACGCCTTTTTTTAACGTTTTTTTTCTTCAATCCCTCATTGAAGAAAAATCATGTTAAAAAAAAAAAGAAGGCGCGTGAGTTTTTATTATATTCCTCATTAAATTAATGAAATTGTGTTTTTGATATTTTTGGATTTTTACTGTGGCAGTATTTTTCTCAAAGCATTGGAGAATACAGTAAACAAATGAAAAGAAACGAAGTTGCTTATCAGGTTTTCCTAACAAGCAACCATATTTTTAAAAAAATAAGCATAAAAAACGCAACCCGGGATTTTTTTCATGCAACTGTACAAAATAATAATAAAAAAGCCCAAAGTGCATATAATAGGCGGACTTGGCAACTGCTTGAACCGATCAGTTTTGTCGCCACACGTGGAGCCGGGCCGCTGCTAGAATGAATTCGGCGGGCACAGCACTTTCAGCTGCAAAAAAGGTAAGTTATTTATTGCTCAATCTAATGTTTGATGTTTTTAATATCATGTAGAGTAGGTCTATAGTTTTTAGATGGCTTCTATTAGGAGGTTTACAATGATAGCGTAAGAAAAACTATTTAACGAGCATGGTCTCTTTAGAATAACATCTATATATAAACGAATGAGCTGTATCAAGTGAACAAAAATGTTAGCTAATGAAATTATAATGGAGTTAACTTCAGTTTTGTTTAATAAAATTTATTTGAGTCGTCTTTCATCGAGTGATTGCTATTGAATCAAAGGACTCTGACTGCACTGCACTGGTTTTGGCATTGGCAAATTTTGTTTTGCAAAGTTTGCTGCTTCAGTATTTGTAGATTGTTTTCCCATACTGAAAAACAATAAGCATATAAGTTTTAAAAGCTTTTATTGCCCCCCCCCCCCAAAAAATAAAAATAAAACTCTGAGAGAGCCCACTCCCTTGTTTGAAAAGACAAAGCAACCCCACACATGGATGGTCTCAGTATGCTTCACTGTTGGCAAAACACAGGACACATGGTAGAGTTCACCTTTTTGTCTGATAATCAATTTTCCAGATGTACCAAAACAGTCAGAAGGGAGCTTCAGAGAAAATAACTTTGCATCAGTCTTCTGCTGTCCAATCCTTGTACTTCCTGCAGAATTTCAGTCTGTCCTTTTTGGATTTTTATTGGAGAGAAGTGGCTTCTTTGCTGCTCTTCTTGACACCAGGCTGTTGTCTTAGAGTCTTGGCCTCTCTGTGCGTGCAGATGCTCTCATACCAACCTGCTGCCATTCCTGAGCAAGCTCTGCACTGCTGGTGACACGATCCTGTAGCTGACTCCTTGCAATTTCCTTGCCTGTGAGACCATTTTAATGCACCGCAATGATGGCTGCACATTTCTTTGGAGGTAACCATTGCTACATAGAACACAATGATTTGAAGTGCTTCTTCCCTCCTTTTATAGCAATCAGTCTACTCTTACAATCTTTTTAGTATGATAGTGATTTCACCTGACTAGTACTCATTTACTCTTTCACATGTGCTGCTGATATAATTAGTCAATTAGTGTTAGCTGGTCATTTTGTGTCAGCATCCAAAAACAGTGAAATTTGTTTTTTTTTTTAATTGTGAAAAGTTCATTTTTTAAACAATGAAGCTTTTAGCAATTATTTAAAATGCATCTGATCACTCTACACAATAATCTAGAAACAATGTGAATGAACACCACAACAGTTCAAGCAGCAAACTTTGCAAAACACCAGATTTATGTCAGTGCCAAAACTTTTGGCCATTAATGTAGAATTACACCTGCTAAGACAATTCAATATGTGCAATCTGAATTTAAAAATAATATTTATTTTGTGGTAACACTGCCGTGTGGGAAGCTCTGACACTGAGAAGCATTATATATACGTAAGAAAAAGCCATAAAATGTAAGTGCATCATCTTTTGTTCTTGAATGGAGGCCTAATCTGTCTGCTGCACTAGAGCAGGAGTAGTTTTTTTTTAGAGTGAATGAAAATTTTTGAAGCGTATATATGCCGTATGATGTGATTAAAATCATATTTAACATATTTTACTGCGGTGGGGATTATTATGAGCAAACATAAACTTAAAAGTTAAACTTAAAAGAACGACTTTATATATATGTAATCTGACATCTTTTTTATTTACAGAAATTCTGAACTGCTGCTTGAACTTATGCATGAATATTCATCAAACATATAAGGTGCAAATTCTGGGTCTGGTCCTAATGACTGTAAAAAACTGTAATGTTTAAGATTTAATAATTACCTTAGAATTTATATTTATACATATATTTCAAGGCTGCAATTTCAAGCTAATGCTGCTGAAATTGAGGTCAAGTGGACTATGAAGAGTTGGCTCCAGCTGGCAGATCGAAAGGGTGGACTTCGGGAAGAAGACACACACTGAGTTTAAAAGTCCCACCTCTTTAGCATTGCAAACACATGACACACTATCACATTTCTATAATTCAAATCCTTTAAAGGATTTTTATGCTGCACCAATTAGAATAAGCAGCAACACATCCCATAATATCTAAAGTACTGATTCATTTGTAGGACGAATTACATCAATGCTTATATTAGTCACCTATATACTGTCTCCCCCTTTTCCCTAGGTTATTATAATCAGCTGATCCAGTCGGTATTCAGACAAGACAGTGGATCTGCACCAAGGAATGACCACAACACATCCTTGAATGTCAGTGGAGACCATGTCAACTAGATGACAGATCCCCTGTGAAGACCTCTTTGATGGCAC